>NW_026900693.1:0-18767 GCF_033783945.1 Neopsephotus bourkii
AATTAGTAAGAAAAGGAAAATAGTCTTAAAAGGAAATGAAACATGGCAAAAACATGGTAAAAGTTACAAAAATGGCTTAAAATGTGTTTCAAATGGGCAGAAAGGGGATAGAAATGGCAAACACTGTTTAGAAATATCAAAAAATGGCTTAAACGTGTTTAAAAATGACAAAAATGGGTTAGAAAGGGGAGAAATGGCTTAAAAAGGGTTAGAAATTGGCAAATAGATTAAAAAGGGGGAAAAAAGTCTAGAAATGGTTTAGAAATACCCCAAAATGGCTGATAAGTGTTTAAATTTGACAAAAATGAGTTAGAAAAGGAAATCAAAAAAGGTTCAAATGACTTAGAAACGGGCAAAATGTCTGAAAACATCAAAGAATTGGGCAAAAATTAGTCAGAAAAGGAAATAAAGTCTTAAACGGAGGTGAAACTTGGCAAAAACATGATAAAAGTTACAAAAATGGCTTAAAATGAGATTCAAATGGGCAGAAAGGGGATAGAAATGGCAAAAATTGTATAGAAATAGCCCAAACTGGCTTAAAAGTGTTTAAAAACTGACGGAAATGGGTCAGAAAGGGAAAAAATGTCTTAAAAAGTTCTAGAGATTGTCAAAAAAGGGTTAGCAAAGGGAAAAAATGGCTATAAAAGGGTTAGAAATTGACAAAAATGGGTTAGTAAAGGAAATCCAAAGTGGCTTTAAAAGGGTTAGGAATGGGCAAATTGGTTAAAAAAGGGTAAAAAAAAGGATAGAAATGGTTTAGAAACACCCCAAAATGGCTGATAAGTGTTTAGAAATTGACAAAAATGGGTTAGAAAAGGAAATGCTCATGAAAGTGAAAAGAATTGTTAACTAACGGGAAAAAATAAGCTTCAGTGTTGTTAGAAATGGGCAAAATGGGTTAGAAATGGCTAAAATGTCTGAAAATAGGAAAGAACTGGTCAAAAAGGAGTAGGTAAAGCAAAAAAAGCCTTAAAAGGGGTAGAAACTTGGCAAAAACACGATAGGAAAGTACAAAAATAGCTTACAATGAGATTCAAATGGGAAAAGGGGGATAGAAATGGCAAATATTGTTTAGAAATAGCCCAAAATGGATTAAAAGTGTTTAAAACCTGATAAAAACAGGCTACAAAGGAAAAGTCTGTAAAAAAAGGTTAGAAATTAAAAAATGGATTGAAAAGGAAATAAAAAAGGCTTAAAAATGGTTAGAAACTGACAAAAATGCGTTAGAAAAAGAAAAAATGGCTAAAAATGGTTAGAAAGTGACAAAAATGAGTTAGAAAAGGAAATCAAAAAAGGCTTAAATCGACGTAGAAATGGTCAAAAACGGGTTAGAAAAGGGAAAAGCATGGCTTAGGAAGGGTAAGAAGTTGAGAAAAATGGGTTAGAAAAGGAAATAAAAAAGGATTAAAGGACTTAGAAAGGGGCAAAAAATGTTAGAAATTAGCAAATTGGTTGAAAAAGGGGAAAAATCTAGAAATGGTTTAGAAAAACCCCAAAATGACTGATAAGTGTTTAGAAATTGACAAAACTGGGTTAGAAAAGGAAATCAAAAAAGGTTCGAATGACTTAGAAATGGGCAAAAATGGGTTAGAAATGGCCAAAAGTGGCTTAAAACGTTTAAGAAAGTGACCAGAATGGAAAACAAAAGAGAAAAGAAAAGGCTTAGACATTGATAGAAATGGGCAAAAATGGGTCAGAAATAGCTAGAATGTCTGAAAACAGGAAAGAATTGAGCAAAAATTAGTAAGAAAAGGAAAATAGTCTTAAAAGGAAATGAAACATGGCAAAAACATGGTAAAAGTTACAAAAATGGCTTAAAATGTGTTTCAAATGGGCCGAAAGGGGATAGAAATGGCAAAAAGTGTTTAGAAATATCAAAAAATGGCTTAAACGTGTTTAAAAATGACAAAAATGGGTTAGAAAGGGAAGAAATGGCTTAAAAAGGGTTAGAAATTGGCAAATAGATTAAAAAGGGGGGAAAAAGTCTAGAAATAGTTTAGAAATACCCCAAAATGGCTGATAAGTGTTTAAATTTGACAAAAATGAGTTAGAAAAGGAAATCAAAAAAGGTTCAAATGACTTAGAAACGGGCAAAATGTCTGAAAACATCAAAGAATTGGGCAAAAATTAGTCAGAAAAGGAAATAAAGTCTTAAACGGAGGTGAAACTTGGCAAAAACATGATAAAAGTTACAAAAATGGCTTAAAATGAGATTCAAATGGGCAGAAAGGGGATAGAAATGGCAAAAATTGTATAGAAATAGCCCAAACTGGCTTAAAAGTGTTTAAAAAGTGACAGAAATGGGTCAGAAAGGGAAAAAATGTCTTAAAAAAGTCTAGAGATTGTCAAAAAAGGGTTAGCAAAGGGAAAAAATGGCTATAAAAGGGTTAGAAATTGACAAAAATGGGTTAGTAAAGGAAATCCAAAGTGGCTTTAAAAGGGTTAGGAATGGGCAAATTGGTTAAAAAAGGGTAAAAAAAAGGATAGAAATGGTTTAGAAACACCCCAAAATGGCTGATAAGTGTTTAGAAATTGACAAAAATGGGTTAGAAAAGGAAATGCTCATGAAAGTGAAAAGAATTGTTAACTAACGGGAAAAAATAAGCTTCAGTGTTGTTAGAAATGGGCAAAATGGGTTAGAAATGGCTAAAATGTCTGAAAATAGGAAAGAACTGGTCAAAAAGGAGTAGGTAAAGCAAAAAAAGCCTTAAAAGGGGTAGAAACTTGGCAAAAACACGATAGGAAAGTACAAAAATAGCTTACAATGAGATTCAAATGGGAAAAGGGGGATAGAAATGGCAAATATTGTTTAGAAATAGCCCAAAATGGATTAAAAGTGTTTAAAACCTGATAAAAACAGGCTACAAAGGAAAAGTCTGTAAAAAAAGGTTAGAAATTAAAAAATGGATTGAAAAGGAAATAAAAAAGGCTTAAAAATGGTTAGAAACTGACAAAAATGCGTTAGAAAAAGAAAAAATGGCTAAAAATGGTTAGAAAGTGACAAAAATGAGTTAGAAAAGGAAATCAAAAAAGGCTTAAATCGACGTAGAAATGGTCAAAAACGGGTTAGAAAAGGGAAAAGCATGGCTTAGGAAGGGTAAGAAGTTGAGAAAAATGGGTTAGAAAAGGAAATAAAAAAGGATTAAAGGACTTAGAAAGGGGCAAAAAATGTTAGAAATTAGCAAATTGGTTGAAAAAGGGGAAAAATCTAGAAATGGTTTAGAAAAACCCCAAAATGACTGATAAGTGTTTAGAAATTGACAAAACTGGGTTAGAAAAGGAAATCAAAAAAGGTTCGAATGACTTAGAAATGGGCAAAAATGGGTTAGAAATGGCCAAAAGTGGCTTAAAACGTTTAAGAAAGTGACCAGAATGGAAAACAAAAGAGAAAAGAAAAGGCTTAGACATTGATAGAAATGGGCAAAAATGGGTCAGAAATAGCTAGAATGTCTGAAAACAGGAAAGAATTGAGCAAAAATTAGTAAGAAAAGGAAAACAGTCTTAAAAGGAAATGAAACATGGCAAAAACCATGGTAAGTTACAAAAATGGCTTAAAATGTGTTTCAAATGGGCAGAAAGGGGATAGAAATGGCAAACACTGTTTAGAAATATCAAAAAATGGCTTAAACGTGTTTAAAAATGACAAAAATGGGTTAGAAAGGGGAGAAATGGCTTAAAAAGGGTTAGAAATTGGCAAATAGATTAAAAAGGGGGAAAAAAGTCTAGAAATGGTTTAGAAATACCCCAAAATGGCTGATAAGTGTTTAAATTTGACAAAAATGAGTTAGAAAAGGAAATCAAAAAAGGTTCAAATGACTTAGAAACGGGCAAAATGTCTGAAAACATCAAAGAATTGGGCAAAAATTAGTCAGAAAAGGAAATAAAGTCTTAAACGGAGGTGAAACTTGGCAAAAACATGATAAAAGTTACAAAAATGGCTTAAAATGAGATTCAAATGGGCAGAAAGGGGATAGAAATGGCAAAAATTGTATAGAAATAGCCCAAACTGGCTTAAAAGTGTTTAAAAACTGACGGAAATGGGTCAGAAAGGGAAAAAATGTCTTAAAAAGTTCTAGAGATTGTCAAAAAAGGGTTAGCAAAGGGAAAAAATGGCTATAAAAGGGTTAGAAATTGACAAAAATGGGTTAGTAAAGGAAATCCAAAGTGGCTTTAAAAGGGTTAGGAATGGGCAAATTGGTTAAAAAAGGGTAAAAAAAAGGATAGAAATGGTTTAGAAACACCCCAAAATGGCTGATAAGTGTTTAGAAATTGACAAAAATGGGTTAGAAAAGGAAATGCTCATGAAAGTGAAAAGAATTGTTAACTAACGGGAAAAAATAAGCTTCAGTGTTGTTAGAAATGGGCAAAATGGGTTAGAAATGGCTAAAATGTCTGAAAATAGGAAAGAACTGGTCAAAAAGGAGTAGGTAAAGCAAAAAAAGCCTTAAAAGGGGTAGAAACTTGGCAAAAACACGATAGGAAAGTACAAAAATAGCTTACAATGAGATTCAAATGGGAAAAGGGGGATAGAAATGGCAAATATTGTTTAGAAATAGCCCAAAATGGATTAAAAGTGTTTAAAACCTGATAAAAACAGGCTACAAAGGAAAAGTCTGTAAAAAAAGGTTAGAAATTAAAAAATGGATTGAAAAGGAAATAAAAAAGGCTTAAAAATGGTTAGAAACTGACAAAAATGCGTTAGAAAAAGAAAAAATGGCTAAAAATGGTTAGAAAGTGACAAAAATGAGTTAGAAAAGGAAATCAAAAAAGGCTTAAATCGACGTAGAAATGGTCAAAAACGGGTTAGAAAAGGGAAAAGCATGGCTTAGGAAGGGTAAGAAGTTGAGAAAAATGGGTTAGAAAAGGAAATAAAAAAGGATTAAAGGACTTAGAAAGGGGCAAAAAATGTTAGAAATTAGCAAATTGGTTGAAAAAGGGGAAAAATCTAGAAATGGTTTAGAAAAACCCCAAAATGACTGATAAGTGTTTAGAAATTGACAAAACTGGGTTAGAAAAGGAAATCAAAAAAGGTTCGAATGACTTAGAAATGGGCAAAAATGGGTTAGAAATGGCCAAAAGTGGCTTAAAACGTTTAAGAAAGTGACCAGAATGGAAAACAAAAGAGAAAAGAAAAGGCTTAGACATTGATAGAAATGGGCAAAAATGGGTCAGAAATAGCTAGAATGTCTGAAAACAGGAAAGAATTGAGCAAAAATTAGTAAGAAAAGGAAAATAGTCTTAAAAGGAAATGAAACATGGCAAAAACATGGTAAAAGTTACAAAAATGGCTTAAAATGTGTTTCAAATGGGCCGAAAGGGGATAGAAATGGCAAAAAGTGTTTAGAAATATCAAAAAATGGCTTAAACGTGTTTAAAAATGACAAAAATGGGTTAGAAAGGGAAGAAATGGCTTAAAAAGGGTTAGAAATTGGCAAATAGATTAAAAAGGGGGGAAAAAGTCTAGAAATAGTTTAGAAATACCCCAAAATGGCTGATAAGTGTTTAAATTTGACAAAAATGAGTTAGAAAAGGAAATCAAAAAAGGTTCAAATGACTTAGAAACGGGCAAAATGTCTGAAAACATCAAAGAATTGGGCAAAAATTAGTCAGAAAAGGAAATAAAGTCTTAAACGGAGGTGAAACTTGGCAAAAACATGATAAAAGTTACAAAAATGGCTTAAAATGAGATTCAAATGGGCAGAAAGGGGATAGAAATGGCAAAAATTGTATAGAAATAGCCCAAACTGGCTTAAAAGTGTTTAAAAAGTGACAGAAATGGGTCAGAAAGGGAAAAAATGTCTTAAAAAAGTCTAGAGATTGTCAAAAAAGGGTTAGCAAAGGGAAAAAATGGCTATAAAAGGGTTAGAAATTGACAAAAATGGGTTAGTAAAGGAAATCCAAAGTGGCTTTAAAAGGGTTAGGAATGGGCAAATTGGTTAAAAAAGGGTAAAAAAAAGGATAGAAATGGTTTAGAAACACCCCAAAATGGCTGATAAGTGTTTAGAAATTGACAAAAATGGGTTAGAAAAGGAAATGCTCATGAAAGTGAAAAGAATTGTTAACTAACGGGAAAAAATAAGCTTCAGTGTTGTTAGAAATGGGCAAAATGGGTTAGAAATGGCTAAAATGTCTGAAAATAGGAAAGAACTGGTCAAAAAGGAGTAGGTAAAGCAAAAAAAGCCTTAAAAGGGGTAGAAACTTGGCAAAAACACGATAGGAAAGTACAAAAATAGCTTACAATGAGATTCAAATGGGAAAAGGGGGATAGAAATGGCAAATATTGTTTAGAAATAGCCCAAAATGGATTAAAAGTGTTTAAAACCTGATAAAAACAGGCTACAAAGGAAAAGTCTGTAAAAAAAGGTTAGAAATTAAAAAATGGATTGAAAAGGAAATAAAAAAGGCTTAAAAATGGTTAGAAACTGACAAAAATGCGTTAGAAAAAGAAAAAATGGCTAAAAATGGTTAGAAAGTGACAAAAATGAGTTAGAAAAGGAAATCAAAAAAGGCTTAAATCGACGTAGAAATGGTCAAAAACGGGTTAGAAAAGGGAAAAGCATGGCTTAGGAAGGGTAAGAAGTTGAGAAAAATGGGTTAGAAAAGGAAATAAAAAAGGATTAAAGGACTTAGAAAGGGGCAAAAAATGTTAGAAATTAGCAAATTGGTTGAAAAAGGGGAAAAATCTAGAAATGGTTTAGAAAAACCCCAAAATGACTGATAAGTGTTTAGAAATTGACAAAACTGGGTTAGAAAAGGAAATCAAAAAAGGTTCGAATGACTTAGAAATGGGCAAAAATGGGTTAGAAATGGCCAAAAGTGGCTTAAAACGTTTAAGAAAGTGACCAGAATGGAAAACAAAAGAGAAAAGAAAAGGCTTAGACATTGATAGAAATGGGCAAAAATGGGTCAGAAATAGCTAGAATGTCTGAAAACAGGAAAGAATTGAGCAAAAATTAGTAAGAAAAGGAAAACAGTCTTAAAAGGAAATGAAACATGGCAAAAACATGGTAAAAGTTACAAAAATGGCTTAAAATGTGTTTCAAATGGGCAGAAAGGGGATAGAAATGGCAAACACTGTTTAGAAATATCAAAAAATGGCTTAAACGTGTTTAAAAATGACAAAAATGGGTTAGAAAGGGGAGAAATGGCTTAAAAAGGGTTAGAAATTGGCAAATAGATTAAAAAGGGGGAAAAAAGTCTAGAAATGGTTTAGAAATACCCCAAAATGGCTGATAAGTGTTTAAATTTGACAAAAATGAGTTAGAAAAGGAAATCAAAAAAGGTTCAAATGACTTAGAAACGGGCAAAATGTCTGAAAACATCAAAGAATTGGGCAAAAATTAGTCAGAAAAGGAAATAAAGTCTTAAACGGAGGTGAAACTTGGCAAAAACATGATAAAAGTTACAAAAATGGCTTAAAATGAGATTCAAATGGGCAGAAAGGGGATAGAAATGGCAAAAATTGTATAGAAATAGCCCAAACTGGCTTAAAAGTGTTTAAAAACTGACGGAAATGGGTCAGAAAGGGAAAAAATGTCTTAAAAAGTTCTAGAGATTGTCAAAAAAGGGTTAGCAAAGGGAAAAAATGGCTATAAAAGGGTTAGAAATTGACAAAAATGGGTTAGTAAAGGAAATCCAAAGTGGCTTTAAAAGGGTTAGGAATGGGCAAATTGGTTAAAAAAGGGTAAAAAAAAGGATAGAAATGGTTTAGAAACACCCCAAAATGGCTGATAAGTGTTTAGAAATTGACAAAAATGGGTTAGAAAAGGAAATGCTCATGAAAGTGAAAAGAATTGTTAACTAACGGGAAAAAATAAGCTTCAGTGTTGTTAGAAATGGGCAAAATGGGTTAGAAATGGCTAAAATGTCTGAAAATAGGAAAGAACTGGTCAAAAAGGAGTAGGTAAAGCAAAAAAAGCCTTAAAAGGGGTAGAAACTTGGCAAAAACACGATAGGAAAGTACAAAAATAGCTTACAATGAGATTCAAATGGGAAAAGGGGGATAGAAATGGCAAATATTGTTTAGAAATAGCCCAAAATGGATTAAAAGTGTTTAAAACCTGATAAAAACAGGCTACAAAGGAAAAGTCTGTAAAAAAAGGTTAGAAATTAAAAAATGGATTGAAAAGGAAATAAAAAAGGCTTAAAAATGGTTAGAAACTGACAAAAATGCGTTAGAAAAAGAAAAAATGGCTAAAAATGGTTAGAAAGTGACAAAAATGAGTTAGAAAAGGAAATCAAAAAAGGCTTAAATCGACGTAGAAATGGTCAAAAACGGGTTAGAAAAGGGAAAAGCATGGCTTAGGAAGGGTAAGAAGTTGAGAAAAATGGGTTAGAAAAGGAAATAAAAAAGGATTAAAGGACTTAGAAAGGGGCAAAAAATGTTAGAAATTAGCAAATTGGTTGAAAAAGGGGAAAAATCTAGAAATGGTTTAGAAAAACCCCAAAATGACTGATAAGTGTTTAGAAATTGACAAAACTGGGTTAGAAAAGGAAATCAAAAAAGGTTCGAATGACTTAGAAATGGGCAAAAATGGGTTAGAAATGGCCAAAAGTGGCTTAAAACGTTTAAGAAAGTGACCAGAATGGAAAACAAAAGAGAAAAGAAAAGGCTTAGACATTGATAGAAATGGGCAAAAATGGGTCAGAAATAGCTAGAATGTCTGAAAACAGGAAAGAATTGAGCAAAAATTAGTAAGAAAAGGAAAATAGTCTTAAAAGGAAATGAAACATGGCAAAAACATGGTAAAAGTTACAAAAATGGCTTAAAATGTGTTTCAAATGGGCCGAAAGGGGATAGAAATGGCAAAAAGTGTTTAGAAATATCAAAAAATGGCTTAAACGTGTTTAAAAATGACAAAAATGGGTTAGAAAGGGAAGAAATGGCTTAAAAAGGGTTAGAAATTGGCAAATAGATTAAAAAGGGGGGAAAAAGTCTAGAAATAGTTTAGAAATACCCCAAAATGGCTGATAAGTGTTTAAATTTGACAAAAATGAGTTAGAAAAGGAAATCAAAAAAGGTTCAAATGACTTAGAAACGGGCAAAATGTCTGAAAACATCAAAGAATTGGGCAAAAATTAGTCAGAAAAGGAAATAAAGTCTTAAACGGAGGTGAAACTTGGCAAAAACATGATAAAAGTTACAAAAATGGCTTAAAATGAGATTCAAATGGGCAGAAAGGGGATAGAAATGGCAAAAATTGTATAGAAATAGCCCAAACTGGCTTAAAAGTGTTTAAAAAGTGACAGAAATGGGTCAGAAAGGGAAAAAATGTCTTAAAAAAGTCTAGAGATTGTCAAAAAAGGGTTAGCAAAGGGAAAAAATGGCTATAAAAGGGTTAGAAATTGACAAAAATGGGTTAGTAAAGGAAATCCAAAGTGGCTTTAAAAGGGTTAGGAATGGGCAAATTGGTTAAAAAAGGGTAAAAAAAAGGATAGAAATGGTTTAGAAACACCCCAAAATGGCTGATAAGTGTTTAGAAATTGACAAAAATGGGTTAGAAAAGGAAATGCTCATGAAAGTGAAAAGAATTGTTAACTAACGGGAAAAAATAAGCTTCAGTGTTGTTAGAAATGGGCAAAATGGGTTAGAAATGGCTAAAATGTCTGAAAATAGGAAAGAACTGGTCAAAAAGGAGTAGGTAAAGCAAAAAAAGCCTTAAAAGGGGTAGAAACTTGGCAAAAACACGATAGGAAAGTACAAAAATAGCTTACAATGAGATTCAAATGGGAAAAGGGGGATAGAAATGGCAAATATTGTTTAGAAATAGCCCAAAATGGATTAAAAGTGTTTAAAACCTGATAAAAACAGGCTACAAAGGAAAAGTCTGTAAAAAAAGGTTAGAAATTAAAAAATGGATTGAAAAGGAAATAAAAAAGGCTTAAAAATGGTTAGAAACTGACAAAAATGCGTTAGAAAAAGAAAAAATGGCTAAAAATGGTTAGAAAGTGACAAAAATGAGTTAGAAAAGGAAATCAAAAAAGGCTTAAATCGACGTAGAAATGGTCAAAAACGGGTTAGAAAAGGGAAAAGCATGGCTTAGGAAGGGTAAGAAGTTGAGAAAAATGGGTTAGAAAAGGAAATAAAAAAGGATTAAAGGACTTAGAAAGGGGCAAAAAATGTTAGAAATTAGCAAATTGGTTGAAAAAGGGGAAAAATCTAGAAATGGTTTAGAAAAACCCCAAAATGACTGATAAGTGTTTAGAAATTGACAAAACTGGGTTAGAAAAGGAAATCAAAAAAGGTTCGAATGACTTAGAAATGGGCAAAAATGGGTTAGAAATGGCCAAAAGTGGCTTAAAACGTTTAAGAAAGTGACCAGAATGGAAAACAAAAGAGAAAAGAAAAGGCTTAGACATTGATAGAAATGGGCAAAAATGGGTCAGAAATAGCTAGAATGTCTGAAAACAGGAAAGAATTGAGCAAAAATTAGTAAGAAAAGGAAAACAGTCTTAAAAGGAAATGAAACATGGCAAAAACATGGTAAAAGTTACAAAAATGGCTTAAAATGTGTTTCAAATGGGCAGAAAGGGGATAGAAATGGCAAACACTGTTTAGAAATATCAAAAAATGGCTTAAACGTGTTTAAAAATGACAAAAATGGGTTAGAAAGGGGAGAAATGGCTTAAAAAGGGTTAGAAATTGGCAAATAGATTAAAAAGGGGGAAAAAAGTCTAGAAATGGTTTAGAAATACCCCAAAATGGCTGATAAGTGTTTAAATTTGACAAAAATGAGTTAGAAAAGGAAATCAAAAAAGGTTCAAATGACTTAGAAACGGGCAAAAATGGGTTAGAAATGGCCAGAAGTGGCTTAAACTGTTTAAGAAAGTGACCAGAATGCAAAACAAAAGGGAAAAAATAAGGCTTAGACATTGATAGAAATGGGCAAAACTACTGGTCATCCATATCAAGGTTTGTGGAGATCACAGCAATGACATCAATGAGCTGTTCAAAAGTTGACACATTCCTGCACACTCTATTCCAGGCAAGGCACATTTTTTACATCATGTATGTGCTACTCCATTTTCTTACTCTTAGCTAAACCAGCATATGACAAAGCAGTACACACTGAAGTCCTCAATTATAGCTGAGGAGCTCTAGCATGCATCTTAGAGGCAGCTTTAAGAAATTTCAATGATATGAGAGAAATTTGCAGAAAAATTAAATGGTGTGGTGACTGGGCAAATGTACTTGTGCCTCATGGCTTGACTTCGCGAACGAAGATTTGGGAAGGGCATTTACCCACGCTTACTACAAGCACGCTGATGACTAAGAAGGCCAATGTGGGATAGGCAAATCCGGCTACAAAAAGCACAGCAGAAGGTCTTCTTGGGTGGCAGGTGGGGGCGCGATTCTTCCTGCGTTGTCTTTTCTCCCTCGAGACTAGTTCTTCGTGAACTCTCAAAGGAGTCAGCGGCATTATGTATGGTGTGCCTCCAAGTCTCCCGATTGGAGGCCAAGGTGGACCACTGATGGTAGTCAATATGGCCAAGGCTAAGGTATTGTTTCAGGGAGTCCTTATATCTCTTCTTTGGGGCACCTCTCTTGCGGCTACCGGTGGCAAGTTCACCGTAAAACACGATCTTGGGGAGGCGGTGATCCTTCATTCTAGAGACGTGCCCTGCTAAATATGCCCATGAGTTCCTCCTGCACCCACAGAGAGTTCACTGCAAGGTTGGGACATGAAAGCCCAAAATCCCACTTGCTAAATTAGCAGGGCCCACTTGCCTCAGATCATGAGCACAATCTGAAAGAAAAGGTCTCTTGAGTTTTGAACTACAGCCACACATGGAACGAACCTCCAAACTTCCAGGAATCATTTCTGCTTGGCTCTTTCAAACCTGTTTCAAATGTAATCAATGATTTTAAGACAAGACATAAATTTTTGATTCATCTACTCTTCAAGACAGCCCAGGAGATAAACAGTTCAGCAGCACCAGCTAGGCCTTGCACAGGGCTTACCTGCAGTCCCATGTTTTACAAAGGAGAATGACCGGACCAGCCCTGTGCCTGAAGAAAGCATGGAGAAGGGGAATGAGGATGAAAAACTGTGTGTGGGAGAATGCCAGCACACGCTCTTCACGTGTATGGACTGTAACAGTCTCTACGCTATGCCAGGGCAAGCACCCAGACAGCAGGCACAGGGCAAGCCCTGATTCCGCCACCTAATATGATGGACAGTGGTTTAGCAACTTCATTCACCAGCTCCTTCAGGACCCATGGATAGATTTCATTATGTCCCATGGACTTCTGCACATTCAGGTTCTTAAGATGATCTCAAATCTGATCCTCTCCTACAGTGGGCCTAAGGTCTTCATTCTCACAGTCTCCGCATCTGCCTTCCAAAACTTGGGTGGTGTGGTAAGAGCATTTGCCAGTGAAGACCTAGGCAAAGAAGTCACTAAGAACCTCAGCCTTCTCCAGATCCAGGGTATCCAGTTCTCCTGATAGCTTCCGGAAGGGGCCCATGCTGTCCCTAGTCTGTCTTTTGTTTGCTACATACCTATACAAACCTTTCCTATTATCTTTCACATCCCTTGCCAGATTTAATTTTAACTGGGCCTTAGTTTTCCTAACCTGGTCCCTAGCTTCCTGGAACACATCACTGTATTTTTCCCAGACTGCCTCTATCCTCGCTTCCTCCTTTTATAAGCTTCCTTTTTCAAAGTTTCCTCAGCAGATGCTTATCCATCTGTCGTGGTTTAAACCCAGTGAGCCACGCACTTTCTACTCCCCCCTCCTTTCTTTTGTTCCCCCCCCTTCCCCGCTCCCAGAGGGATGGGAAGGAGAATCAAAAGAATGTAACTCCGACGGGTTAAGATAAGAACAGTCCAGTAACTAAGGTATAACACAAATCACTACTGCTACCACCATTAATAATGAGAAATAACAAGGGAAGAGAATAGGATACCAGCCACCGAAACGAGCCTGACCGAGAAGAGAGGGTACCCTTCCGGGTAATACCCATTTACCTCCCCGGGCATGACAGGCTGTGGTATGGAATACCTCTTTGGCTAGTTTGGGTCAGGTGTCTTGCCCCTGCTTCCTCCCAGCCTCCCCTCCTCCCTGGCAGAGTATGAGACTCACAAAGCCCTTGGTCACAGTAAACATCAGTGTTATCAGCTCTGTTCCCAGGCTGAAAGTCAAAACACAGGACTGCACCAGCTACTAAGAAGGAGAAAAATTGACTGCTACTGCTAAACCCAGGACACCTTCCAAGGAAGTCTCCTGGCCCTCCTGCTGCACTTCCTTCTCATTGGGACGCAACACTCCTGAGCTTGTAGCAGGTGATCCTTGAATATCAATCAGCAGTCTTGGGCCCCCCTGTCCTCTAGGGCTTTACCCCATGGAACCTTACTGAGCAGGTTCCTGAAGAGGCCAAATTCTGCTCCCTTGAAGTCCAGGGCAGTGAGC
Source organism: Neopsephotus bourkii (assembly GCF_033783945.1). Classification (NCBI taxonomy): domain Eukaryota; kingdom Metazoa; phylum Chordata; class Aves; order Psittaciformes; family Psittacidae; genus Neopsephotus; species Neopsephotus bourkii. Next base: position 13,415 of record NW_026900693.1, read on the forward strand.
TTGCTGCACGCTCTTCTCCCTGTTCTGAGGATCTTGAACTCTACCATCTCATGATCACTGCAACTAAGGCTGCCTTGGAACTTCACATTCCCCACCAGCCCCTCCCTGTTGGTGATCACGAGGTCAAGCACGGCACTTCTCCTTGTCAGCTCCTCTATTACTTGCAAGAGGAAGTTGTCTTCCACACAATCAAGGAGCCTCCTGGATTGCTTGTGCTGGGCCATACTGTCCCTCCAACAGGTATCAGGATGGTTGAAATCCCCCATGAGGACAAAGGCCTAAGAGCGTGAGACTGCTCCTACCTGTCTATAGAGCACTTCATCTACAGAGTCCTCTTTATCAGGCAGTCTGTAACAGATCCCCACAGTTATGTCCCCCATCGCTGTTCTGCCTTTGACCCTAACCCACAAACTCTCTGTTGACTGTTCACCTGTCCCCAGACAGAGTTCCATACTCTCCAGCCTATCACTGACATAAATAGCTACTCCCCTTCTCCATCTGCCTGGCTTGGCTTTTCTAAAGAGCCTATAACCTTCCATTCCAACACTTCCGTCATAGGAACCATCCCACCACATTTCTGTGATGCTAATGATACCATATCCCTGTAGCTGTGCACGCATCTCTAATTACACAGTATGTTAGAGATTGGAAGGGACCTCAAAAGATCATCTAGTCCAATCCCCCTGCCGGAGCAGGAACACCTAGATAAGGTTACACAGGAACGTGTCCAGGCGGGTTTTGAATGTCTCCAGAGAAGGAGACTCCACAACCTCCCTGGGCAGCCTGTTCCAGTGTTCCGTCACCCTCACTGAGAAGAAGTTTCTTCTCAAGTTTAAGTGGAACCTCTTGTGTTCCAGTTTGCACCCATTGCCCCTTGTCCTATCAGTGTTTGCCACTGAGAAGAGCCTGGCTCCATCCTCGTGACACTCCCCCTTTATATATTTATATACGCTAATAAGGTCACTCCTCAATCTCCCCTTCTCCAAACTATAGAGACCCAGCTCCCTCAGTCTTTCCTCATAAGGGAGATGCTCCACTCCCTTAATCATCTTAGTTGCCCTGCGCTGGACTCTCTCCAGCAGGTCCCTGTCCTTCTTAAACTGAGGGGCCCAGAACTGGACACAATATTCCAGATGAGGTCTCACCAGGGCTGAGTAGAGGGGAAGGAGAACCTCTCTCGACCTACTAACCACCCCCCTTCTAATACAACCCAGGATGCCATTGGCCTTCTTGGCCACAAGGGCACAGTGTCGGCTCATGGTCACCCTGTCGTCCACCAGGACCCCCAGGTCCCTCTCCCCTACACTGCTCTCTAACAGGTCGTTCCCCAGTCTATACTGGAACCTGGGGTTGTTCCTGCCCAGATGCAGGACTCTACACTTTCCCTTGTTATATTTCATCAAGTTATTCCCTGCCCAACTCTCCAGCCTGTCCAGGTCTCGCTGGATGGCAGCACAGCCTTCTGGCGTGTCGGCCACTCCTCCCAGCTTAGTGTCATCAGCAAACTTGCTGATAGTACACTCAATTCTCTCATCTAAATCATTGATGAATATATTAAATAATACTGGTCCCAGTACTGACCCTTGAGGCACTCCACTAGATACAGGCCTCCAACTAGACTCCGCCCCATAGACTACAACTCTCTGGCTTCTCTCCTTCAGCCAGTTCACAGTCCACCTCACTACCCAATCATCCAGACCACACTTCCTCAATTTAGCTGCAAGGATGCTGTGGGAGACTGTGTCAAACACTTTGCTGAAGTAGTAAATTCCTCTTGTTTATTCCCCATACTATGGGTGGTTGTATAGAGGCATCTGACCTGAGCTCCAAATAAAGCTGACTCCTTGGCTGGAGTAGCTGAAATACCTCTGCGTTGCTCCAAGCATTTATTGCAGGTGCTGGCAATTGACTGGGAGTGTTGAGATGGATCGATACCCCCCTCCCCCAACACATCTAGTTTAAAGCTGCCTTGGCCAGCCTAGCAAGTTTCTTCCCAAAGCAGCTGTCCAGCTCCACCATCCTTCCAGTAGACCTGGCCTCCCAAATTGAGTCCCATGTTCTAAATAACCAAACCCTTGACTATGGCACCACTGTTCTAACTATTTATTAACCTGTCAAATCCACCTAGCCTTTTCAAGGTCCTCCCCTTTAAGCTGGAAGATTGATGAAAAACCTATCTGAGCTCCAGAACCCCTAACCACCTCTCCCAGGGCTCTGTAGTCTTTCTTAATGTTCTCCAGGCTACTGCTACCTATATCACTAGCACCCACATAGACCACCGGAAATGGGTAATAGTCAGCGGAACTTAATAGAGCAGGCAGCCTCTTAGCAGCATCCCTGATCTGAGCCCCTAGTAGGCAACACGCCTCCCTCGAGACTGAGTCAGGCTGACATATGGGTGTCTCTTTACCTTTCAAAGCAGAGGCATGAGTCGTTGCAAAAGAGTATTTCGGCACCACCGCCAACAGCTAAAGGGCAGGGCCGGGGGCCTCTCTGTGCCCCTTCTCCCCATGGAGACAGTCACGGGGTGGGCTGGCAGGGGAAAGCCAGCTGGGCCCGTTCCGTTCCAGGGGTTCACTCTGGATCTCCCTGGCCTCGGTCCAACTATGGCCACGACCCGCCTCATCCGCCAGCCGTGACGCCAGCGCCATCATGTTCCTGCCCACTGCCCCAATGCTGCCTGACCTCCCTCCTACCACCCCCAGCCCGGGGAAGCCGCTTCATCCCCCCCACACACACATTCCACGCCCGTCCCAGGCCCCGGCTGCTTCCCTCCTCTCGCGACCCAGCCCGGCCTCCTTGGCCTTTACCTTTTCGTACTCCTGGCGGAGGCGACCCACCAGCGCAGGGCTGAGCGGCGAGATGCTGCCGAAGGCCTCCATGCCTGCCGGGCCAGGCCGGGCTTGCGGTCTCTAAGGGAGCCGCTCTGTGGCACGGAGATGGTGGCAAGGGCTTCTAGGGGTAGCAGGCGGATGGGCTGGGCCAATCTCCTCAACAGAGCGAGTAAGTATTATAGAAATGTTTGTGTAAGACGACACGCCTGCTCCAAAGCCACATCCGCTCGAGGATCATCACTGCCTGGGCCCAGAGAAGCATCTCACACTCCCATTCTGGGCCGCACTGCAGCCTGGGCCCAGCTCCCGCTGTGCCGGTGGGCCGGGAAAGTGCCTGCAGCTCAGTAACGACCGCTGCCTGCCTGCTGCACTCTGGGTATCCAGTCAACCTGCCCGGCAGCTTGCCGCGCCCATGGGAAACGCCTGGCTATGAGCCACAAGAGGCTGCCCCAACAGCTCCCTCCACCACTGCGGTGGGCTGGGGGCGAGTGGCTGCCTCAGCATGCCACATCCTGCCACCGGACACGGGTGCCCTCACCCTCAATTTATTCAGAGCGCAGTCCCAGCCCTTGAGTGCTGATTCAGAGAAAACTCCAGAACAAACTCGCCAACAGAGTTTCAAGTTGACAAGCAGGTATTCTTCATTGCGGCACCGGGAGACACGGGGGATAGCTCCTCCTAACGTGTGTCCCCGTATTGCTATGCAGGCCATCCTTATATGGTCACTGGGCATATTACATCATTTTACAGAAAGTTTCCGGCATGCATACAAAAATGTGGTTGTCTTTAAGGGTCGTTTACTTTTCCCAACAAGATTAGTTAACATTACAGACATAACAATCATCCTGCCCTTCTACTTATCAGTTAGTTTAACTGCTCCCATCCTGGACATCAGCTAGTCCAGGATACTCCCCAGTAGATGTTTACACCAGCTTAATGGCTTTATTAACACCAAACATAGCAATCATCCTGTCCCTCTACTTATCAGTTAGTTTATCTGTGTCCACCCTGGACATCTGCTAGTCCCTGATACACTCCATCCCCAGGTCCTGTTTTTCTATTCTGCTTTTCTTACACCTTTTGTACTAAGGTCCTAAGGATGTGAAATATGTCAACTACCTTCAAGCACTGCAGTTATTTTCCATTACAAAGCCATCACACTTAACACTGCTTAGAACTGATTACGTTTTGTGCCTCCTCTCAGTGCATAACATCGAGCCACCCTATGCAAAGCGGTTTGATAGGCCTACAGTCACAGAATCACAGACTGGTTGAGGCTGGAAGGGACTTTAAAGCTCATCTAGTTCTAACACTGCCACATGGAGAGACACGTTCCATTAAACCAGGTTGCTCCAAGCCCCATCCAACCTGGCCTTGAACACTTACAGGGATGGGGCAGGCACAGCTTCTCTGGGCAACCAGTGCCACTGCCTCACCACCCCTCACAAAGAAAAAAATCTTCCTAATATCTATATACACAGAACAATAAGTCTTTTATAACAGGGAGGCGACATTACAATAACGGATGCCAAGCCTCATAAAATGGGTTGGTAGGGACCTTAAAGCTCATCTAGTTCCAGACCCCTGCCACAGTTCCAGACATCTAGTTCCAGACAACCTTCCACTAGACAAGGTTGCACAAAGCCCCATCCAAATACTTGCTCTGTAAAGCTGGTGGTGTCAGGGCATCCAACAGTAAATAGAGAGTATGCTGCAGTGATCACCTGGGTCAGGGCAATCCCAAGCACAGCTACAGGTTGGGCAGAGAAGCTATTCAGAGCAGCCATGCAGAAGACATGGGGGTATTGGTCAATGAGAACCTGAGCCCTGTCGGCAGATCCTCTTCTCTTGACCAACCAGGTGACTTTGTGTAAATGTGTATCCCAGTGTTTGAAAGTCCCACCACCCATTGCTCTCAGTGTAGTTTTGAACAGCCCATTGTACCGTTCCGTTTTCCCAGAGGCTGGTGCATAGTAGGGGATGTGATACACCCACTCAATGCCATGCTCTTTGGCCCAAGTGTCTGTAAGGTTGTCCCGGAAATGAGTCCCACTGTCTGACTCAATTCCCTCTTGGGGTGACGTGTCACCACAAAATCCATTTCTCAAGGCCCAGGATAGTGTTCCAGGCAGTGGTGTGGGGCACAGCATACGTTTGCAGCCATCTGGTGGTTGCTTCCACCATGGTAAGCACATTGCGCTTGATTTGGAGGGTCAGTGGGAGTGTGATATAGTCAATCTGCCAGGCCTCCCCATATTTGTACTCCAGTCATAGTCCTCCATACCAAAGAGGCTTTAACTGCTTAGCTTGCTTAATTACAGCACATGTTTCACAATCGTGAATAACCTGGGCAACAGTGTCTGTTGTTAAGTCCACCCCTCGATCATGAGCCCATCTATATGTTGCATCTCTGCCCTGATTGATACGTGGATTGACTCCACAACTCGTTAAAAGTTGTAAAGTAGGTATGCTTTTATTCAGCTGAGACACATGGGGATAATTCCTCAAAGTCATGCATG
>NW_026900694.1:0-1991 GCF_033783945.1 Neopsephotus bourkii
TCAGTACCCGGTGCTCTTAGTACCCATTGCTCTCAGTACCTGGTGATCTCAGTACGCAGTGCTCCCAGTACCCAGTGCTCTCATTACGTTTTTTTTTTGCTCAATTAATTAATTAGGTGAACTGGGTACTTATTTTGTTGATCTGCTTAACCATTTGTTTAATCTGATCAGTGTTTCGGGGAGGTGTTTGGGCTGCATGGGCAGGACCAGGCAGAGGTGTTTGGGGGAGGGGCTTGCTCCAGGGGCAGGGGGGGCTGTGGGTGTGACCAAGAAATAGGAAAAAAAAAAGAAATAGTATATAAGGGGTTAAGGCTTTGTAATAAACGCCTTTTGTCTGACCATATTGATCTCCAACAGGGTCCATATATTTTCTGCACAGGTATGATATAATAGGCATAGCAGAAACATGGTAGGATGGCTCCTATGACTGGAGTGTTGGAATGGAAGGTTACAGACTCTTTAGAAAAGACAGGCCTGGCAGGCAGGGAGGGGGAGTTGCCCTTTATGTTAGGGATAGGCTGGAGAGTACGGAACTGTCTGGGGACAGGGGAGCAGTCAACAGAGAGTTTGTGGGTCAGGGTTAAAGGGAAAACAGCGATGGGAGACATTACTGTGGGGATCTGTTATAGACCACCTGATGAAGAGGAATCTGTGGATGAAGCACTCTGTAGACAGATGGGAAAAGTCTCACACTCACAGGCCCTTGCTCTCATGGGTGACTGATGTGTACTCAGTGTACTGAGAGCGCTGGGTACTGAGAGCACCGGGTAGGAGAGCACCAGGTACTGAGACCACTGGGTACTAAGAGCACTTTGTACTAAGAGCACCGTGTACTTAGAGTACCGCGTACTGAGAGCACCGGCTACTGAACGCACTGTGTACTGAGAGCAGTGCGTACGATGAGCCCCGGGTGCTGAGGACCGGGTACTGGGAGAACTGGGTACTGAGAGTATCTGGCACTGAGAGCACTGGGTATTGAGAGCACGGGGTACGGAGAGCACCGGGTACTGAGAGCACTGGGTACTGAGAGCAGTGGCTTGAGATCCCACCTACAGCAACCGTAACGGAAGACAGCGTAACTATAGCACAGGGAGTCAGAGCACTGTACTGCAGGTACCAGGGCATGATACTACTATAGCACTGTATGAGAGAGAGTGACAGCATGGGCACCCAACACACGCGCACCTGAGAGCACATGTATACTAGCACTGCGTACTATATAGTACATGCATGACGCACTCAGAGCATGCATACGGAGAATACCGTTACAGGAGCACCAGACCCAGAGACCGGAAAGGCCAGGGCATGGTGAGATCACAGCACCTTATCACAACACGGGTCAACAAGACCATGGTACCAAGCAGCACCTTTTACTTAAGCACAGGGTACTGATAGCACAGGGTACTGAGAGCACCACGTACTGAGAGCAGAGTGTAGTGAGAGCACTGGGTACTGAGAGCACCGGGTAGGAGAGCACCAGGTACTGAGACCACTGGGTACTAAGAGCACTTTGTAGTAAGAGCACCGTGTACTTAGAGTACCGCGTACTGAGAGCACCGCGTACCGAGAGCACAGGGTAGTGAGAGCACTGTGTACTGAGAGTACCAGGTACTGAGAGCACCGCATACTGAGAGCCCTGGGTATTGAGAGCACCGCGTACTGAGAGCACAGGGTACTGAGAGCACTGGGTACTGAGAGTACCGGGTACTGAGAGCACCGCATACTGAGAGCACCGGCTACTGACAGCACTGGGTACTGAGAGTACCGCGTACTGAGAGCACTGGGTACTGAGAGCACCGCGTACTGAGAGCACCACGTACTGAGAGCACCGGGAACTAGGAGTACTGGGTACTGAGAGCAGCTGGCACTGAGAGCACGGGGTACTGAGAGCACTGGTTGCTGAGAGCACCGGGTACTGAGAGCACAGCGTACTGAGAGCACTGGGTACTGAGAGCACAGGGTACTGAGAGCACCGCGTACTGAGATCACCG
>NW_026900695.1:0-20342 GCF_033783945.1 Neopsephotus bourkii
ACCCGGTGCTCTCAGTACCCGGTGCTCTCCGTACGCGGTACTCTTTGTACATAGTGCCCTCAGTTCCTAGTGCTCTCTGTAGCCGGTGCTCTCAGTATCCGGTGGTCTCCGTACGCGGTGCTCTCAGTACCCGATGCTCTCAGTACCCGGTGCTCTCTGTACGCGGTGCTCTCAGTACCCGATGCTCTTAGTACCCAGTGCTCTTAGTACACAGTGCTCTCAGTACCCCGTGCTCTCAGTGCCAGGTGCTCTCAGTACCCAGTGCTCCCAGTACCCGGTGCTCTCAGTACCCGGTGCTCTCCATACGCGGTGCTCTCAGTACCCGGTGCTCTCAGTGCCCCGTGCTCTCAATTCCCGGTGCTCTCAGCACCCAGTGCTCTCAGTACACGGTGCTCTCAGTACCCGGTGCTCTCAGTATACGATCCTCCCAGCACCCGTTGCTCTCAGTACCCGGTGCTCTCAGTACCCAGTGCTCTCAGTACACGGTGCTCTCAGTACCCGGTGCTCTCAGTACCCGGTGCTCTCAGTACGCGGTACTCTTAGTACATAGTGCTCTTGGTACCTAGTGCTCTCTGTAGCCGGTGCTCTCAGTATCCGGTGGTCTCAGTACTCGGTGCTCTCAGTACCCAGTGCTCTCACTACCTAGTGCTTTCAGTACACGGTGCTCTCAGTAACCGGCGCTCTCAGTACCCGGTGCTGTCAGTACGCGGTACTCTTAGTACATAGTGCTCTCTGTACCCAGTGCTCCCAGTACCCGGGGCTCTTACTACCCAGCGCTCTCAGTGCCCGGTTCTCTCAGTACGCGGTGCTCTCCGTACGTGGTGCTCTCAGCACACCGTCCTCTCCGTACCCTGTGCTCTCAGTACCCAGTGCTCTCAGTACGCGGTGCTCTCAGTACCCGGTGCTCTCAGTACCCAGTGCTCTCAGTACGCAGTGTCCTCCTTACCCGCTGCCCTCAGTACCCGGTGCTCTCCGTACGCGGTACTCTCAGTACCCAGTGCTCTCAGTACCCGGTGCTCTCAGTATGCACTGCTCTCAGTACCCGGTACTCTCAGTACCCTGTGCTCTCACTACCCTGTGCTCTCGGTACGCGGTGCTCTCAGTACGTGGTGCTCTCAGTACCCAGTGCTCTTAGTACCCAGTGCTCTCAGTACCCAGTGCTCCCAGTACCTGGTGCTCTCAGTACACAGTGCTCTCAGTACACGGTGCTCTCAGTACCCAGTGCTCTCAGTTCCCGGTGCTCTCAGTACCCAGTGGTCTCGGTACCCGGTGCTCTCATCACCCAGTGCTCTCAGTACCCGGTGCTCTCAGTAGACAGTGCTCTCAGTACACGGTGCTCTCAATACACAGTGCTCTCAGTACACGGTGCTCTCAGTATCCGTTGCTCTCCATACGCGGTGCTCTCAGTATAATGTGATCTCTGTACCCAGTCCTCCCCGTACCCGGGGCTCTTACTACCCAGTGCTCTCAGTGCCCGGTGCTCTCAGTACGCGGTGCTCTCCGTACCCGGTGCTCTTAGTACCCAGTGCTCTCAGTACCCGGTACTCTCAGTAGCCAGTGCTCTCAGTACCCAGTGCTCTCAGTACGCGGTGCTCTCAGTACACACTGCTCTCAGTACCCGGTGCTCTCAGTACGCGGTGCTCTCAGTACACGGTGCTCTTAGTACCCAGTGCTCTCAGTACCCGGCACTCTCAGTAGCCAGTGCACTCAGTACGCAGTGTCCTCCTTACCCGCTGCTCTCAGTACCTGATGCTCTCCGTACGCGGTACTCTCAGTACCCATTGCTCTCAGTACCCGGTGCTCTCAGTATTCGGTACTCTCAGTACGCAGTGCTCTCAGTACCCGGAGCTCTCAGAACCCGGTGCTCTCAGTACCCAGTGCTCTCAGTACACCGTGCTCTCAGTGCCAGCTGCTCTCAGTACGTGGTGCTCTCAGTACCCACTGCTCTCAGTACCCGGTCCTCTCAGTAAGCGGTGCTCTCAGTACCCAGTGCTCTCAGTACCCCGTGCTCTCAGTACCCCGTGCTCTCAGTACCAGGTGCTCTCAGCACCCAGTGCTCTCAGTACCTCATGCTCTCAGTGCCAGGTGCTCTCCGTACGCGGTTCTTTCAGTACCCGGTGCTCTCAGTGCCCCGTGCTCTCAATTCCCGGTGCTCTCAGCACCCAGTGCTCTCAGTACACGGTGCTCTCAGTACACGGTCCTCTCAGCACCCGGTGCTCTCAGTCCCCGGTGCTCTCAGTACCCAGTGCTCTCAGTACCCGGTGCTCTCAGTACCCGGTGCTCTCAGTACGCGGTACTCTTTGTACATAGTGCTCTCAGTACCTAGTGCTCTCTGTAGCCGGTGCTCTCAGTATCCGGTGGTCTCCGTACGCGGTGCTCTCAGTACCCGATGCTCTCAGTACCCGGTGCTCTCTGTACGCGGTGCTCTCAGTACCCGATGCTCTTAGTGCCCAGTGCTCTTAGTACACACTGCTCTCAGTACCCCGTGCTCTCAGTGCCAGGTGCTCTCAGTACCCAGTGCTCCCAATACCCGGTGCTCTCAGTACCCGGTGCTCTCCATACGCGGTGCTCTCAGTACCCAGTGCTCTCAGTGCCCCGTGCTCTCAATTCCCGGTGCTCTCAGCACCCAGTGCTCTCAGTACACGGTCCCCTCAGTACCCGGTGCTCTCAGTATACGTTCCTCCCAGCACCCGGTGCTCTCAGTACCCGGTGCTCTCAGTACCCAGTGCTCTCAGTACACGGTGCTCTCAGTACCCGGTGCTCTCAGTACCCGGTGCTCTCAGTACGCGGTACTCTTAGTACATAGTGCTCTTGGTACCTAGTGCTCTCTGTAGCCGGTGCTCTCAGTATCCGGTGGTCTCCGTAATCGGTGCTCTCAGTACCCAGTGCTCTCACTACCTAGTGCTTTCAGTACACGGTGCTCTCAGTAACCGGCGCTCTCAGTACCCGGTGCTGTCAGTACGCGGTACTCTTAGTACATAGTGCTCTCTGTACCCAGTGCTCCCAGTACCCGGGGCTCTTACTACCCAGCGCTCTCAGTGCCCGGTTCTCTCAGTACGCGGTGCTCTCCGTACGTGGTGCTCTCAGCACACCGTCCTCTCCGTACGCTGTGCTCTCAGTACCCAGTGCTCTCAGTACCCGGTGCTCTCAGTACCCGGTACTCTCAGTAGCCAGTGTTCTCAGTACGCAGTGTCCTCCTTACCCGCTGCCCTCAGTACGCGGTGCTCTCCGTACGCGGTACTCTAAGTACCCAGTGGTCTCAGTACCCGGTGCTCTCAGTAGGCGGTACTCTCAGTACGTAGTGCTCTTACTACCCAGTGCTCTCAGTACCCAGGGCTCTCAGTACCCAGTGCTCTCAGTACGCGGTGCTCTCAGTACCCACTGCTCTCAGTACCCGGTGCTCTCAGTACGCTGTGCTCTCAGTACACGGTGCTCTTAGTACCCAGTGCTCTCAGTACCCGGCACTCTCAGTAGCCAGTGCACTCAGTACGCAGTGTCCTCCTTACCCGCTGCTCTCAGTACCTGATGCTCTCCGTACGCGGTACTCTCAGTACCCATTGCTCTCAGTACCCGGTGCTCTCAGTAGGCGGTACTCTCAGTACGCAGTGCTCTCAGTACCCGGTGCTCTCCGTACCCGGTGCTCTTACTACCCAGTGCTCTCAGTACCCTGTGCTCTCAGTACCCAGTGCTCTCAGTACGTGGTGCTCTCAGTACCCTGTGCTCTCAGTACCCGGTGCACTCAGTACGCGGTGCTGTAAGTACCCAGTGCTCTCAGTACCCCGTGCTCTCAGTACCCCGTGCTCTCAGTACCAGGTGTTCTCAGCACCCAGTGCTCTCAGTACCTCATGCTCTCAGTGCTAGGTGCTCTCCGTACGCGGTTCTTTCAGTCCCCGGTGCTCTCAGTGCCCCGTGCTCACAATTACCGGTGCTCTCAGTACACAGTGCTCTCAGTACAGAGTGCTCTCGGTACCCGGTGATCTCAGCATCCAGTGCTCTCAGTACGCGGCGCTCTCAGTACGCCGTGATCTCAGTACCCAGTGCTCTCAGTACCGGGTACTCTTAGTACCCAGTGCTCTCAGAAACCGGTGCTCTCAGTAGCCAGTGCTCTCAGTACGCAGTGCCCTCCTTACCCGCTGCTCTCAGTACGTGGTGCTCTCCGTACGCTGTACTCTCCGTACCCAGTGCTCTCAGTACCTGGTGCTCTCAGTATCCGGTACTCTCAGTATGCAGTGCTCTCAGTAACCGGTGCTCTCAGTACGCGGTACTCTCAGTACCCAGTGCTGTCAGTACCCGGTGCTCTCAGTATGCGCTGCTCTCAGTACCCGGTACTCTCAGTACCCTGTGCTCTTACTACCCTGTGCTCTCGGTATGCGGTGCTCTCAGTACGTTGTGCTCTCAGTACCCAGTGCTCTTAGTACCCAGTGCTCTCAGTACCCAGTGCTCTCAGTACCCAGTGCTCTCAGTTCCCGGTGCTCTCAGTACCCGGTGCTTTCAGTACCCAGTGGTCTCGGTACCCGGTGCTCTCATCACCCAGTGCTCTCAGTACCCGGTGCTCTCAGTACACAGTGCTCTCAGTACACGGTGCTCTCAATACACAGTGCTCTCAGTACACGGTGCTCTCAGTATCCGGTGCTCTCCATACGCGGTGCTCTCAGTATAATGTGATCTCTGTACCCAGTCCTCCCCGTACCCGGGGCTCTTACTACCCAGTGCTCTCAGTGCCCGGTGCTCTCAGTACGCGGTGCTCTCCGTACCCGGTGCTCTTAGTACCCAGTGCTCTCAGTACCCGGTACTCTCAGTAGCCAGTGCTCTCAGTACCCAGGGCTCTCAGTACCCAGTGCTCTCAGTACGCGGTGCTCTCAGTACACACTGCTCTCAGTACCCGGTGCTCTCAGTATTCGGTACTCTCAGTACGCAGTGCTCTCAGTACCCGGTACTCTCAGTACGCAGTGCTCTTATTACCCAGTGCTCTCAGTACCCAGGGCTCTCAGTACCCAGTGCTCTCAGTACGCGGTGCTCTCAGTACCCACTGCTCTCAGTACCCGGTGCTCTCAGTACGCGGTGCTCTCAGTACACGGTGCTCTTAGTACCCAGTGCTCTCAGTAGCCGGCACTCTCAGTAGCCAGTGCACTCAGTACGCAGTGTCCTCCTTACCCGCTGCTCTCAGTATCTGATGCTCTCCGTACGCGGTACTCTCAGTACCCATTGCTCTCAGTACCCGGTGCTCTCAGTATTCGGTACTCTCAGTACGCAGTGCTCTCAGTACCCGGTGCTCTCCGTACCCGGTGCTCTTACTGCCCAGTGCTCTCAGTACCTTTTGCTCTCAGTACCCAGTGCTCTCAGTACGTGGTGCTCTCAGTACCCACTGCTCTCAGTACCCGGTCCTCTCAGTAAGCGGTGCTCTCAGTACCCAGTGCTCTCAGTACCCCGTGCTCTCAGTACACCGTGCTCTCAGTACCAGGTGCTCTCAGCACCCAGTGCTCTCAGTACCTCATGCTCTCAGTGCCAGGTGCTCTCCGTACGCGGTACTCTAAGTACACACTGCTCTCAGTACCCGGTGCTCTCAGTATTCGGTACTCTCAGTACGCAGTGCTCTCAGTACCTGGTGAGTGTCCTCCTTACCCGCTGCTCTCAGTACCTGGTGAGTGTCCTCCTTACCCGCTGCTCTCAGTACCTGGTGCTCTCCGTACGCGGTACTCTAAGTACACACTGCTCTCAGTACCCGGTGCTGTCAGTATTCGGTACTCTCAGTTCGCAGTGCTCCCAGTACCCGGTACTCTCAGTACGCAGTGCTCTTACTACCCAGTGCTCTCAGTACCCAGGGCTCTCAGTACCCAGTGCTCTCAGTACGCAGTGCTCTCAGTACCCACTGCTCTCAGTACCCGGTGCTCTCAGTACGCGGTGCTCTCAGTACACGGTGCTCTTAGTACCCAGTGCTCTCAGTACCCGGCACTCTCAGTAGCCAGTGCACTCAGTACGCAGTGTCCTCCTTACCCGCTGCTCTCAGTACCTGATGCTCTCCGTACGCGGTACTCTCAGTACCCATTGCTCTCAGTACCCGGTGCTCTCAGTATTCGGTACTCTCAGTACGCAGTGCTCTCAGTACCCGGAGCTCTCAGAACCCGGTGCTCTCAGTACCCAGTGCTCTCAGTACACCGTGCTCTCAGTGCCAGCTGCTCTCAGTACGTGGTGCTCTCAGTACCCACTGCTCTCAGTACCCGGTCCTCTCAGTAAGCGGTGCTCTCAGTACCCAGTGCTCTCAGTACCCCGTGCTCTCAGTACCCCGTGCTCTCAGTACCAGGTGCTCTCAGCACCCAGTGCTCTCAGTACCTCATGCTCTCAGTGCCAGGTGCTCTCCGTACGCGGTTCTTTCAGTACCCGGTGCTCTCAGTGCCCCGTGCTCTCAATTCCCGGTGCTCTCAGCACCCAGTGCTCTCAGTACACGGTGCTCTCAGTACACGGTCCTCTCAGCACCCGGTGCTCTCAGTCCCCGGTGCTCTCAGTACCCAGTGCTCTCAGTACCCGGTGCTCTCAGTACCCGGTGCTCTCAGTACCCGGTGCTCTCAGTACGCGGTACTCTTTGTACATAGTGCTCTCAGTACCTAGTGCTCTCTGTAGCCGGTGCTCTGAGTATCCGGTGGTCTCCGTACGCGGTGCTCTCAGTACCCGATGCTCTCAGTACCCGGTGCTCTCTGTACGCGGTGCTCTCAGTACCCGATGCTCTTAGTGCCCAGTGCTCTTAGTACACACTGCTCTCAGTACCCCGTGCTCTCAGTGCCAGGTGCTCTCAGTACCCAGTGCTCCCAATACCCGGTGCTCTCAGTACCCGGTGCTCTCCATACGCGGTGCTCTCAGTACCCAGTGCTCTCAGTGCCCCGTGCTCTCAATTCCCGGTGCTCTCAGCACCCAGTGCTCTCAGTACACGGTCCCCTCAGTACCCGGTGCTCTCAGTATACGTTCCTCCCAGCACCCGGTGCTCTCAGTACCCGGTGCTCTCAGTACCCAGTGCTCTCAGTACACGGTGCTCTCAGTACCCGGTGCTCTCAGTACCCGGTGCTCTCAGTACGCGGTACTCTTAGTACATAGTGCTCTCAGTACCTAGTGCTCTCTGTAGCCGGTGCTCTCAGTATCCGGTGGTCTCCGTAAGCGGTGCTCTCAGTACCCAGTGCTCTCACTACCTGGTGCTTTCAGTACACGGTGGTCTCAGTACCCGGTGCTGTCAGTACGCGGTACTCTTAGTACATAGTGCTCTCTGTACCCAGTGCTCCCAGTACCCGGGGCTCTTACTACCCAGCGCTCTCAGTGCCCGGTTCTCTCAGTACGCGGTGCTCTCCGTACGTGGTGCTCTCAGCACACCGTCCTCTCCGTACGCTGTGCTCTCAGTACCCAGTGCTCTCAGTACCCGGTGCTCTCAGTACCCGGTACTCTCAGTAGCCAGTGTTCTCAGTACGCAGTGTCCTCCTTACCCGCTGCCCTCAGTACCCGGTGCTCTCCGTACGCGGTACTCTAAGTACCCAGTGGTCTCAGTACCCGGTGCTCTCAGTAGGCGGTACTCTCAGTACGCAGTGCTCTTACTACCCAGTGCTCTCAGTACCCAGGGCTCTCAGTACCCAGTGCTCTCAGTACGCGGTGCTCTCAGTACCCACTGCTCTCAGTACCCGGTGCTCTCAGTACGCAGTGCTCTCAGTACACGGTGCTCTTAGTACCCAGTGCTCTCAGTACCCGGCACTCTCAGTAGCCAGTGCACTCAGTACGCAGTGTCCTCCTTACCCGCTGCTCTCAGTACCTGATGCTCTCCGTACGCGGTACTCTCAGTACCCATTGCTCTCAGTACCCGGTGCTCTCAGTAGGCGGTACTCTCAGTACGCAGTGCTCTCAGTACCCGGTGCTCTCCGTACCCGGTGCTCTTACTACCCAGTGCTCTCAGTACCCTGTGCTCTCAGTACCCAGTGCTCTCAGTACGTGGTGCTCTCAGTACACACTGCTCTCAGTACCCGGTGCTCTCAGTACGCGGTGCTGTAAGTACCCAGTGCTCTCAGTACCCCGTGCTCTCAGTACCCCGTGCTCTCAGTACCAGGTGCTCTCAGCACCCAGTGCTCTCAGTACCTCATGCTCTCAGTGCCAGGTGCTCTCTGTACGCGGTTCTTTCAGTCCCCGGTGCTCTCAGTGCCCCGTGCTCACAATTCCCGGTGCTCTCAGTACACAGTGCTCTCAGTACACAGTGCTCTCGGTACCCGGTGCTCTCAGCACCCAGTGCTCTCAGTACACGGTGCTCTAAGTGCACGGTCCTCTCAGCACCCGGTGCTCTCAGTACCCGGTGCTCTCAGTACCCGGTGCTCTCAGTACCTGGTGCTCTCAGTACACGGTACTCTTTGTACATAGTGCTCTCAGTACCTAGTGCTCTCTGTAGCCGGTGCTCTCAGTATCCGGTGGTCTCCGTACGCGGTGCTCTCAGTACCCAGTGCTCTCACTACCCGGTGCTTTCAGTACGTGGTGCTCTCAGTACCCTGTGCTCTCTGCACCGAGTGCTCCCAGTACCCGAGGCTCTTACTACCCAGCGCTCTCAGTGCCCGGTTCTCTCAGTATGTGGTGCTCTCCGTATGCGGTACTCTCATTACGCAGTACTCTCAGTACCTGGTGCTCTCTGTACCCGGTGCTATCAGTACGCGGTGCTCTCAGTACACGGTACTCTCAGTATGCGGTGCTCTCAGTACCCGGTACTCTCAGTACCCACTGCTCTCACTAACCTGTGCTGTCGTTACGCAGTGCTCTCAATACCCAGTGCTCTCAGTATGTGGTGCTCTCAGTACCTGGTACTCTCAGTACCCAGTGCTCTCACTACCCTGTGCTCTCGGTGCGTGGTGCTCTCAGTACCCGGTGCTCTCCGTACCCAGTTCTCTCAGTACCCAGTGCTCTCAGTTCCAGGTACTCTCAGTACCCAGTGCTCCCAGTGCACGGTGCTCTCAGAACCCGGGGCTCTCCGTACGCAGTGCTCTCAGTACCCAGTGCTTTCAGTACCCGGTGCTCTCAGTACGCGGTGCTTTAAGTACACGGTGCTCTTAGTACAAAGGGCTCTTAGTACCCAGTGCTCTCAGTACCCTGTGCTCTCAGTACCCGGTGCTCTCAGTACGCGGTTGTCTCAGTACGCGTTACTCTCAGAACCCAGTGCTCTCAGTACCCGGTGCTCTCAGTACTCTGTGCTCTCAGTACGAAGTGCTTTCAGTAACCAGTGCTCTAAGTACGCGCTGCTCACCTTAACCGGTGCTCTCAGTACCCAGTGCTCTGAGTGCACGGTGCTCTCAGCACCCGGGGCTCTCCGTACGCAGTGCTCTCAGTACCCAGTGCTTTCAGTACCCGGTGCTCTCAGTACGCGGTGCTCTAAGTGCACGGTGCTCTTAGTACAAAGTGCTCTTAGTACCCAGTGCTCTCAGTACACAGTGCTCTCAGTACGTGGTGCTCTCAGTATGCGGTGCTCTCAGTACCCGGTGGTCTTAGTACCCAGTGCTCTTAGTAACCAGTGCTCTCAGTACCCGGTGCTCTCAGTACCCAGTGCTCTCACTACGCAGTATTCTCAGTGCCCGGTGCTCTCCGTACGCGGTGCTCTCCTTACCCGGTGCTCTCCGTAGGCGGTGCTCTCAGGACACTGTAGTCTCAGTACCCAGTGCTCTCAGTACCCGGTGCTCTCAGTACACAGTGCTCTCAGTACCCCGTGCTCACAGTACGCTGTGCTCTCAGTACACGGTACTCTTAGTGCCCAGTGCTCTCAGTACCCGGTGCTCTCAGTACCCGGTGCACTCAGTACGCGGTGCTCTCCTTACCCGGTGCCCTCAGTACCCGGTGCTCTCCGTACGCGGTGCTCTCCGTACGCGGTGCTCTCCTTACCCGGTGCTCTCCGTAGGCGGTGCTCTCAGGACACTGTAGTCTCAGTACCCAGTGCTCTCAGTACCCGGTGCTCTCAGTACACAGTGCTCTCAGTACGCGGTGCTCTCAGTACCCGGTGCTCTCAGTACCCGGTGCTCTCAGTACCTCGTTCTCTCAGAACGCAGTGCTCTCAGTACACCGTGCTCTCAGTACACGGTGCTCTCCGTACGCTGTGCTCTCAGTACGCGGTACTCTCAGTACCCAGTGCTCTGAGTACCTGGTGGTCTCAGTACGCGGTGCTCTCAGTACGCAGTGCTATCAGTACCCGGTGCTCTCAGTGCCCGGTGCTCTCAGTTCCTGGTGCTCTCAGTACCCGGTGCTCTCAGTACCCGGTGCTCTCCGTATGCGGTACTCTCATTACGCAGTACTCTCAGTACCTGGTGCTCTCCGTACCCGGTGCTATCAGTACGCGGTGCTCTCAGTACCCGGTACTCTCAGTATGCGGTGCTCTCAGTACCCGGTACTCTCAGTACCCACTGCTCCCAGTGCACGGTGCTCTCAGCACCCGGGGCTCTCCGTACGCAGTGCTCTCAGTACCCAGTGCTTTCAGTACCCGGTGCTCTCAGTATGCGGTGCTCTCAGTACCTGGTACTCTCAGTACCCAGTGCTCTCACTACCCTGTGCTCTCGGTACGTGGTGCTCTCAGTACCCGGTGCTCTCCGTACCCAGTTCTCTCAGTACCCAGTGCTCTCAGTTCCAGGTACTCTCAGGACCCAGTGCTCCCAGTGCACGGTGCTCTCAGCACCCGGGGCTCTCCGTACGCAGTGCTCTCAGTACCCAGTGCTTTCAGTAACCGGTGCTCTCAGTACGCGGTGCTCTAAGTACACGGTGCTCTTAGTACAAAGTGCTCTTAGTACCCAGTGCTCTCAGTACCCTGTGCTCTCAGTACCTGGTTCTCTCAGTATGCAGTGCTCTCAGTACCCGGTGGTCTTAGTACCCAGTGCTCTTAGTAACCAGTGCTTTCAGTACCCGGTGCTCTCAGTAGCCAGTGCTCTCAGTACGCAGTGCCCTCCTTACACGCTGCTCTCAGTACCTGGTGCTCTCCGTACACGGTACTCTCAGTACCCACTGCTCTCAGTACCCGGTGCTCTCAGTAGGCGATACTCTCAGTACCCAGTGCTCTCAGTACCCCGTGCTCTCAGTACAAGGCGCTCTCAGCACCCAGTGCTCTCAGTAACTCGTGCTCTCAGTGCCAGGTGCTCTCCGTACGCGGTGCTCTCAGTACCCGGTGCTCTCAGTGCCCGGTGCTCTCAGTTCCCGGTGCTCTCAGTACACAGTGCTCTCAGTACACAGTGCTCTCGGTACCCGGTGCTCTCAGCACCCAGTGCTCTCAGTACACGGTGCTCTCAGTACACGGTGCTCTCAGTACCCGGTGCTCTCAGTACCCGGTGCTCTCAGTACCCAGTGCTCTCAGTACACGGTGCTCTCAGTACCCAGTGCTCTCAGTACCCGGTGCTCTCAGTACCCAGTGCTCTCAGTACCCAGTGCTCTCTGTAGCCGGTGCTCTCAGTATCCGGTGGTCTCCGTACGCGGTGCTCTCAGTACCCAGTGCTCTTACTACCCGGTGCTTTCAGTACGTGGTGCTCTCAGTACCCTGTGGTCTCTGTACCCAGTGCTCCCAGTACCCGGGGCTCTTACTACCCAGCGCTCTCAGTGCCCGGTGCTCTCAGTACGCGGTGCTCTCCGTACGTGGTGCTCTCAGTACCCGGTGCTCTCCGTAACCGGTGCTCTCAGTACCCAGTGCTCTCAGTACCCAGTGCTCTTGTACCCAGTGCTCTTAGTACGCGTTGCTCTCAGTACCCACTGCTCTCAGTACCCGGTGCTCTCACTACCCGGTGCTCTCAGTACGCGGTGCTCTCAGTACCTGATGCTCTTAGTACCCAGTGCTCTTAGTACCCAGTGCTCTCAGTACCCCGTGCTCTCAGTGCCAGGTGCTCTCAGTACTCAGTGCTTCCAGTACCCGGTGCTCTCAGTACCCGGTGCTCTCAGAACGCAGTGCTCTCAGTACCCCGTGCTCTCAGTACCCGGTGCTCTCCGTACGCTGTGCTCTCAGTACGCGGTACTCTCAGTACCCAGTGCTCTTAGTACCCAGTGCTCTTAGTAACCAGTGCTCTCAGTACCCGGTGCTCTCAGTACCCCGTGCTCTCAGTAGCCAGTGCTCTCAGTACGCAGTGCCCTCCTTACCCGCTGCTCTCAGTACCTGGTGCTCTCAGTAGGCGATACTCTCAGTACGCAGTGCTCTCAGTACCCGGTGCTCTCCGTACCCGGTGCTCTCACTACCCAGTGCTCTCAGTACACAGTGCTCTCAGTACCCAGTGCTCTCCGTACCCGGTGCTCTCACTACCCAGTGCTCTCAGTACACAGTGCTCTCAGTACCCAGTGCTCTCCGTACGCGGTCCTCTCAGTACCTGATGCTCTTAGTACCCTGCGCCCTTAGTACTCAGTGCTATCAGTACCCCGTGCTCTCAGTGCCAGGTGCTCTCAGTACCCAGTGCTCCCAGTACCCAGTGGTCTCAGTACCCGGTGCTCTCAGTACGCGGTGCTCTCAGTACACGGTGCTCTTAGTACCCGGTGCTCTTAGTACCCGGTGCTCTCAGTACCCGATGCTCTCAGTAGCCAGTGCACTCAGTACGCTGTGCGCTCCTTACCCGCTGCTCTCAGTACCTGGTGCTCTCCGTACGCGGTACTCTCAGTACCCAGTGCTCTCAGTAACCGGTGCTCTCAGTAGGCGGTACTCTCAGTACGCAGTGCTCTGAGTAACCGGTGCTCTCTGTACGCGGTACTCTCAGTACCCAGTGCTGTCAGTACCCGCTGCTCTCAGTACCCAGTGCTCTCCGTACGCGGTTCTCTCAGTACCCAGTGCTCTCAGTACCCGGTAATGTCAGTACCCATTGCTCTTAGTACCCAGTGCTCTCAGTACCCAGTGCTCTCAGTACCCAGTGCTCTCAGTACCCGGTGCTCTCCGTACACGGTGCTCTCAGTACCCAGTGCTCTCAGTACCCAGTGCTCTCAGTACCTGGTGCTCTCAGTACACAGTGCTCTCAGTACACGGTGCTCTCATCACCCAGTGCTGTCAGTACCCGGTGCTCTCAGTACACAGTGCTCTCAGTACACGGTGCTCTGAGTACACAGTGCTCTCAGTACACCGTGCTCTCAGTGCCAGCTGCTCTCAGTACCCAGTACTCCAAGTTCCCGGTGTCTTACGTACCCGGTGCTCTCAGTACATGGTGCTCTCAGTATCCAGGGCTCTCAGTACCCGGTGCTCTCAGTACCCAGTGCTCTCAGTACGCGGTGCTCTCAGTACCCAGTGCTCTCAGTACCCGGTGCTCTCAGTACATGGTGCTCTCAGTACGCGGTGCTCTCAGTACCCAGTGCTCTCACTATGTGGTGCTCTCAGTATCCAGTGCTCTCAGTACGCTGTGCTCTCAGTACGCCGTGATCTCAGTACCCAGTGCTCTCAGTACCGGGTACTCTTAGTACCCAGTGCTCTTAGTACCCAGTGCTCTCAGTAACCGGTGCTCTCAGTAGCCAGTGCTCTCAGTACGCAGTGCCCTCCTTACCCGCTGCTCTCAGTACCCGGTGCTCTCCGTACGCTGTACTCTCCGTACCCAGTGCTCTCTGTACCTGGTGCTCTCAGTATCCGGTACTCTCAATATGCAGTGCTCTCAGTAACCGGTGCTCTCAGTACGCGGTACTCTCAGTACCCAGTGCTGTCAGTACCCGGTGCTCTCAGTATGCACTGCTCTCAGTACCCGGTACTCTCAGTACCCTGTGCTCTCACTACCCTGTGCTCTCGGTACGCGGTGCTCTCAGTACGTGGTGCTCTCAGTACCCAGTGCTCTTAGTACCCAGTGCTCTCAGTACCCAGTGCTCCCAGTACCTGGTGCTCTCAGTACAGTGCTCTCAGTACACGGTGCTCTCGTACGCGGTGCTCTCAGTTCCCGGTGTCTCTAGTACCCAGTGCTCTCGGTACCCGGTGCTCTCATCACCCAGTGCTCTCAGTACCCGGTGCTCTCAGTAGACAGTGCTCTCAGTACACGGTGCTCTCCAGACACAGTGCTCTCAGTACACGGTGCTCTCAGTATCCGTTGCTCTCCATACGCGGTGCTCTCAGTATAATGTGATCTCTGTACCCAGCTCTCTCCTTGGCACTTCCATCCACCACCCAGTGCTCCAGTGCGCGGTGCTCTCAAGTACGCGGTGCTCTCCGTACCCGGTGCTCTTAGTACCCAGTGCTCTCAGTACCCGGTACTCTCAGTAGCCAGTGCTCTCAGTACCCAGTGCTCTCAGTACGCGGTGTACGCTGTGCTCTCAGTACCCAGTGCTCTCAGTACCCGGTGCTCTCAGTACGCGGTGCTCTCAGTACACGGTGCTCTTAGTACCCAGTGCTCTCAGTACCCGGTACTCTCAGTAGCCAGTGCTCTCAGTACGCAGTGTCCTCCTTACCCGCTGCTCTCAGTACCTGGTGCTCTCCGTACACGGTACTCTCACTACCCACTGCTCTCAGTACCCGGTGCTCTCAGTAGGCGGTACTCTCAGTACGCAGTGCTCTCAGTACCCGGTGCTCTTACTACCCAGTGCTCTCAGTACCCTGTGCTCTCAGTAGCCAGTGCTCTCAGTACGTGGTGCTCTCAGTACCCACCGCTCTCAGTACCCGGTGATCTCAGTACCCGGTGCTGTCTTTACGCGGTACTCTTAGTACATAATGCTCTCAGTACCTAGTGCTCTGTGTAACCGGTACTCCCAGTACACGGTGGTCTCTGTACGCGGTGCTCTCAGTACCCAGTGCTCTCACTACCCGGTGCTTTCAGTACGTGGTGCTCTCAGTACTCTGTGCTCTCTGTACCCAGTGCTCCCAGTACCCGGTGCTCTTACTACCCAGCGCTCTCAGTGCCCGGTTCTCTCAGTACGCGGTGAAATCAGTACCCTGTGCTCTCTATACCCGGTGCTCTCAGTACCAAGTGCTCTCAGTACGCGGTGCTCTCTGTACCCACTGCTCTCAGAACCCGGTGCTCTCACTACCCGGTGCTCGCAGTACCCGATGCTCTCAGTACCCAATGCTCTCAGTACGCGCTGCTCTCAGTACCCGATGCTCTTAGTACCCAGTGCTCTTAGTACCCAGTACTCTCAGTACCCCGTGCTCTCAGTGCCAGGTGCTCTCAGTACCCGGTGCTCTCAGCAACCAGTGCTCTCATTACACCGTGCTCTCAGTGCCAGCTGCTCTCAGTACACAGTACTCCTAGTTCCCGGTGCTCTACGTACCCGGTGCTCTCAGTACATGGTGCTCTCAGTATCCAGGGCTCTCAGTACCCGGTGCTCTCAGTACCCAGTGCTCTCAGTACGCGGTGCTCTCAGTACCCAGTGCTCGCGGTGCTCTCAGTACCCAGTGCTCTCAGTACCCGGTGCTCTCAGTACGTGGTGCTCTCAGTACGCGGTGCTCTCAGTACCCAGTGCTCTCAGTATGCGGTGCTCTCAGTATCTGGTGCTCTCAGTACGCGGTGCTCTCAGTACGCCGTGATGTCAGTACCCAGTGCTCTCAGTACCCGGTACTCTTAGTACCCAGTGCTCTTAGTACCCAGTGCTCTCAGTACCCGGTACTCTTAGTACCCAGAGCTCTTAGTACCCAGTGCTCACAGTAACCGGTGCTCTCATTAGCCAGTGCTCTCAGTAAGCAGTGCCCTCCTTACCCGCTGCTCTCAGTACCTGGTGCTCTCCGTACGCTGTACTCTCCGTACCCAGTGCTCTCAGTACCTGGTGCTCTCAGTATCCGGTACTCTCAGTATGCAGTGCTCTCAGTAACCGGTGCTCTCAGTACGCGGTAGTCTCAGTACCCAGTGCTGTCAGTACCCGGTGCTCTCAGTACCCGGTGCTCTCAGTATGCGCTGCTCTCAGTACCCGGTACTCTCAGTACCCTGTGCTCTCACTACCCTGTGCTCTCGGTATGCGGTGCTCTCAGTACGTGGTGCTCTCAGTACCCAGTGCTCTTAGAACCCAGTGCTCTCAGTACCCAGTGCTCCCAGTACCGGGTGCTCTCAGTACACAGTGCTCTCAGTACACGGTGCTCTCAGTACCCAGTGCTCTCAGTACCCGGTGCTCTCAGTACGCGGTGCTCTCAGTACACGGTGCTCTTAGTACCCAGTGCTCTCAGTACCCGGTACTCTCAGTAGCCAGTGCTCTCAGTACGCAGTGTCCTCCTTACCCGCTCTCTCAGTACCTGGTGCTCTCCGTACACGGTACTCTCACTACCCACTGCTCTCAGTACCCGGTGCTCTCAGTAGGCGGTACTCTCAGTACTCAGTGCTCTCAGTACCCGGTGCTCTTACTACCCAGTGCTCTCAGTACGCGGTGCTCTCAGTACCCAGTGCTATCAGTACGTGGTGCTCTCAGTACCCACCGCTCTCAGTACCCGGTGATCTCAGTACCCGGTGCTGTCAGTACGCGGTACTCTTAGTACATAATGCTCTCAGTACCTAGTGCTCTGTGTAACCGGTACTCCCAGTACACGGTGGTCTCTGTACGCGGTGCTCTCAGTACCCAGTGCTCTCACTACCCGGTGCTTTCAGTACGTGGTTCTCTCAGTACTCTGTGCTCTCTGTACCCAGTGCTCCCAGTACCCGGTGCTCTTACTACCCAGCGCTCTCAGTGCCCGGTTCTCTCAGTACGCGGTGCTCTCAGTACCCTGTGCTCTCTATACCCGGTGCTCTCAGTACCAAGTGCTCTCAGTACGCGGTGCTCTCTGTACCCACTGCTCTCAGAACCCGGTGCTCTCACTAACCGGTGCTCTCTATACCCGGTGCTCTCAGTACCAAGTGCTCTCAGTACGCGGTGCTCTCTGTACCCACTGCTCTCAGAACCCGGTGCTCTCACTACCCGGTGCTCTCAGTACCCAATGCTCTCAGTACCCAGTGCTCTCAGTACGCGCTGCTCTCAGTACCCGATGCTCTTAGTACCCAGTGCTCTTAGTACCCAGTACTCTCAGTACCCCGTGCTCTCAGTGCCAGGTGCTCTCAGTACCCGGTGCTCTCAGCAACCAGTGGTCTCATTACACCGTGCTCTCAGTGCCAGCTGCTCTCAGTACACAGTACTCCTAGTTCCCGGTGCTCTCAGTACCCGGTGCTCTCAGTACATGGTGCTCTCAGTATCCAGGGCTCTCAGTACCCGGTGCTCTCAGTACCCAGTGCTCTCAGTACGCGGTGCTCTCAGTACCCAGTGCTCTCAGTACGCGGTGCTCTCAGTACCCAGTGCTCTCAGTACCCGGTGCTCTCAGTACGTGGTGCTCTCAGTACGCGGTGCTCTCAGTACCCAGTGCTCTCAGTATGCGGTGCTCTCAGTATCTGGTGCTCTCAGTACGCGGTGCTCTCAGTACGCCGTGATGTCAGTACCCAGTGCTCTCAGTACCCGGTACTCTTAGTACCCAGTGCTCTTAGTACCCAGTGCTCTCAGTACCCGGTCCTCTTAGTACCCAGAGCTCTTAGTACCCAGTGCTCTCAGTACCCGGTGCTCTCAGTAGCCAGTGCTCTCAGTAAGCAGCGCCCTCCTTACCCGCTGCTCTCAGTACCTGGCGCTCTCCGTACGCTGTACTCTCCGTACCCAGTGCTCTCAGTACCTGGTGCTCTCAGTATCCGGTACTCTCAGTATGCAGTGCTCTCAGTAACCGGTGCTCTCAGTACGCGGTAGTCTCAGTACCCAGTGCTGTCAGTACCCGGTGCTCTCAGTACCCGGTGCTCCCTGTATGCGCTGTTCTCAGTACCTGGTACTCTCAGTACCCTGTGCTCTCACTACCCTGTGCTCTCACTACCCTGTGCTCTCGGTATGCGGTGCTCTCAGTACGTGGTGCTCTCAGTACCCAGTGCTCTTAGAACCCAGTGCTCTCAGTACACAGTGCTCTCGGTACACGGTGCTCTCAGTACACGGTGCTCTCAGTACCCAGTGCTCTCAGTACCCGGTGCTCTCAGTACGCGGTGCTCTCAGTATACGGTGCTCTTCGTACCCAGTGCTCTCAGTACCCGGTACTCTCAGTAGCCAGTGCTCTCAGTACGCAGTGTCCTCCTTACCCGCTGCTCTCAGTACCTGGTGCTCTCCGTACACGGTACTCTCACTACCCACTGCTCTCAGTACCCGGTGCTCTCAGTAGGCGGTACTCTCAGTACGCAGTGCTCTCAGTACCCGGTGCTCTTACTACCCAGTGCTCTCAGTACCCTGTGCTCTCAGTGCCAGTGCTCTCAGTACGTGGTGCTCTCAGTACCCACTGCTCTCAGTACCCGGTGATCTCAGTACCCGGTGCTGTCAGTACGCGGTACTCTTAGTACATAATGCTCTCAGTACCTAGTGCTCTGTGTAACCGGTACTCCCAGTACACGGTGGTCTCTGTACGCGGTGCTCTCAGTACCCAGTGCTCTCACTACCCGGTGCTTTCAGTACGTGGTGCTCTCAGTACTCTGTGCTCTCTGTACCCAGTGCTCCCAGTACCCGGTGCTCTTACTACCC
Organism: Neopsephotus bourkii; assembly: GCF_033783945.1. Classification (NCBI taxonomy): domain Eukaryota; kingdom Metazoa; phylum Chordata; class Aves; order Psittaciformes; family Psittacidae; genus Neopsephotus; species Neopsephotus bourkii. The sequence continues at coordinate 18,409 of NW_026900695.1, forward strand.
AGCGCTCTCAGTGCCCGGTTCTCTCAGTACGCGGTGCTCCAGTACCCAGTGCTCTCAGTACGCGGTGCTCTCAGTACCCAGTGCTCTCAGTACCCGGTGCTCTCAGTACGTGGTGCTCTCAGTACGCGGTGCTCTCAGTACCCAGTGCTCTCAGTATGCGGTGCTCTCAGTATCTGGTGCTCTCAGTACGCGGTGCTCTCAGTACGCCGTGATGTCAGTACCCAGTGCTCTCAGTACCCGGTACTCTTAGTACCCAGTGCTCTTAGTACCCAGTGCTCTCAGTACCCGGTACTCTTAGTACCCAGAGCTCTTAGTACCCAGTGCTCTCAGTAACCGGTGCTCTCAGTAGACAGTGCTCTCAGTAAGCAGTGCCCTCCTTACCCGCTGCTCTCAGTACCTGGTGCTCTCCGTACGCTGTACTCTCCGTACCCAGTGCTCTCAGTACCTGGTGCTCTCAGTATCCGGTACTCTCAGTATGCAGTGCTCTCAGTAACCGGTGCTCTCAGTACGCGGTAGTCTCAGTACCCAGTGCTGTCAGTACCCGGTGCTCTCAGTACCCGGTGCTCTCAGTATGCGCTGCTCTCAGTACCCGGTACTCTCAGTACCCTGTGCTCTCACTACCCTGTGCTCTCGGTATGCGGTGCTCTCAGTACGTGGTGCTCTCAGTACCCAGTGCTCTTAGAACCCAGTGCTCTCAGTACCCAGTGCTCCCAGTACCGGGTGCTCTCAGTACACAGTGCTCTCAGTACACGGTGCTCTCAGTACACAGTGCTCTCAGTACCCGGTGCTCTCAGTTCCCGGTGCTCTCAGTACCCGGTGCTCTCAGTACCCAGTGGTCTCGGTACCCGGTGCTCTCATCACCCAGTGCTCTCAGTACCCGGTGTTCTCAATACACAGTGCTCTCAGTACACGGTGCTCTCAGTATCCAGTGCTCTCCGTACGCGGTGCTCTCAGTATTCACTGCTCTCTGTACCCAGTCCTCCCCCTACCCGGGGCTCTTACTACACAGTGCTCTCAGTGCCCAGTGCTCTCAGTACGCGGTGCTCTCCGTAGCCCGTGCTCTCACTACCCAGTGCTCTCAGTACCCAGTGCTCTCAGTACCCAGTGCTCTCAGTACGCGGTGCTCTCAGTACCCACATCTCAGAGGGCAAACATTTGTGCTGCCCATACTGTGCTGCCTGACAGACCAGAGTGACTGCCGGAGTGGTTGGACTCAAATGGGGTTTTAGGTATGAAATCGAGGACAGATTGCAATATATGTGCTAACGCTGCAAAGCTATGTGCTTAGTATGCCCAGCACCTGTTTGCCTCCTGGCTCTTCGGCTGTGGCAGCAGAGCTCAGACTTTCGTGCTTCACTCACTCTGCTGCTTGGCAGCAGAGAGCAAGCTCCTGACAGGTATGATTCAAGTGGACTTTTATTTATGAAAGTGAGGAGCAAGTGCAATGATGGTGACACCCTTGAAAAGCTCACTGTGTGCTGAAGATTCCAGCAGCAGATTTAACTCCTGGCTCTTTGGCTGTGGGAGCAGAGCTCAGACGTTTGTGCTGCCCACACTGTGCTGCCTGACAGACCAGAGTGACTGCCGGAGTGGTTGGATTCAGATGGGGTTTTAGGTATGAAATCGAGGACAGATTGCAATGTATGTGCTAACACTGCAATGCTATGTGCTTAGTATGCCCAGCACCAGCTTTCACTCCTGGGTCTTTGGCTGTGGGAACACAGGGCAAACATTCGTGCTGCAGTCACAGTGATGCCTGGCAGGCCAGAGTGACCACAGAGGTGGATAGATTCAAATGGGGTTTTAGGTATGTAATCGAGGAGACACTGTAATGTAAGTGCTAATGCTGCAAAGCTGACTGGGTGCTGAGTATGCCCAGCAGCAGCTTTCACTCCTGGCTCTTTGGCTGTGGGAACACAGGGCAAACAATTGTG
>NW_026900696.1:0-19999 GCF_033783945.1 Neopsephotus bourkii
CAGTTTCTTATCAATCTGGGAAAACAATTGGAGGAGATAAATAAGAGAATAATAGGGACAAGAGCAAGAGGTTTGGATTATCCAATTCACCCTTTCAGATCTGAAGACTGGGTTTATGTTAAGAATTTTTCAGGAGATCCTCTACAGGAGAAGTGGAGCGGACTATACCAGATATTATTGATCACCTTTATAGCAGTGAAGATAAAGGAACAACCTGCTTGGATACATTATTCAAGAACAAAGAAAGCACCAGAGCCAGAGAGGACATGGTGGATTGAACCTTCAGTACCCTTGCGTATGTAATTGTGTCGATCATAATTTGGACTCGTGATAACTGGCGCACAAGCTTGGGACCAGAACTTATACCTGAAATTAGTGCAGAATGATGCTAATGTTTTAATCGTAGTGACTGTTGGGTGTGTGCACAGTTGCCTAAATCAGGAGAAAGCCTGGATCTCCCATTAATTGGAGTTCCAATTCCTAACACTGTCTCATGCACAAATTTCTGGGTGAACACTAGCAATCTGTCTTCGAAGGAAAGGTTAACATTTGGAATAGTCAATCCTAACCCAGGTAATAAATACTACACCTGTGCACAAAGATGTATTACACCAGGAACCAGGGTAGAAGATAATGCTTGTTTAAATGCCACAGATGTAGGTCACCATTCAAATTGCAATCATACAATTAATATAGATGGTATCGTAGTTCAGTGATGGCCCGTTCCTAAAGGGAAAGGATGGTATTGGTTATGTGGAAAAAATGCTTATAAGATTCTACCCCCAACTGGAAGGGGGCATGCACCTTAGGTGACGTAATACCCAATTTTATTATTATCAACAGGTACCCTTCCCGGACATGGGTTAGAAGTTTTGCTAAATGAATTAAGTGAGGGTTTAACCCTATTATTGAACGGCACAACTCATTTCATAGTTTTGTAAAAGGGCTAATTCCACCTTTGGGAGTAAGTGAATTAGAGAAGGCAATTATAAATATCTCTGCAACCATAGAGGAAATGGAAAGTAAAAAACATCAATATAATCCAGGCAGAACAACAAAAGATAACTAGCCTGTCTAAGGTGATATTACAAAACCGAATGGCTCTAGACATGTTACTGGCATCACAAAGAGGGGTTTCTTCCATAATCAATGAAAGTTGGTGTTCCTATACAGACTAAAGTGGCAGAATTGAAACAGATCTGGAGGAAATTTGGAAACAAACTAAGATATTTCATGAAATGGCCATGGATGACACCTCCTGGGGTTTTGAAGAAACATGGAAAAAGTTAACTTCATGGTTACCCAATCTCTCCTGGTTGAGGCAACTGGTTGCAGGAATATTGGTGTTAATTATTTTAATATTGATTACTTGTGGTATGATACAATGTTCCCTCTGGTGTTGTAAACGGTCTATGATAAATTACGAAGAATGGAAACGGAATGAAACTAAGCACCAGGTAGAAACGGGAAATTATTTCAAAAAGACTTTTGATGGTAATGGTAATATATAAAATGTTGCAAAAGAATTTGCAAAAGGACAGAAAAAGGGGGGAATTTGAGACAAAGGGGCACAAAATCACAAAATGGGATATAGAAACCTTTATAAGTAGTTTTAAGTAATGTTAAGTTTGATGGCTTTGTAACGGCAGCAATGAAAAATTACTGAGATGCATGATATATAGAGAAAAAATAGAGTACAGCTAGAGAACATACTGAGAATTCTCACGAGATAAATTGTTATAGTTGGCCTAGTTTTAAGAAAAACAGTCTAGAAGAACAGGACACAGGGATAAGGAGTATCTGGGAACTGCAGGTGTCCAGGATGGGCTACAGTTAAACTAACTGATAAGTAGGAGGATAGGAGGATTATTATGTCTCTGGTGCTAACGAACCAATTAAACTGGTATGAGCATCTACTGCGCGTGCTTCAAAGGCTGCCAGAAGTGATGAAGATTGTTGGAAGAAGTAACCGACCCTCAGAGACCACCACCACAATTCTGTACGCATGCGGGGAACTCTCTGGAAAATGATGTAATCCATATGTAGCCTCATGAATATGTATGTATGCCCAGGGACTATATAAGGATGGCTTGTATAGCAATACGGGGACACACGTTAGGAGGAGTTACCCCCGTGTCTCCCGGCGCCGCAATAAAGAATACCTGCTTGTCAGCTTTAAAACTTTGTTGGCAAGTTTGTTCCCGGAGTTTTCTCCGAATCATGATGTACAAACCCTAATGGGCGATTTGCAATGGCTTCGCCCTGTCACAGGAATTTCTAATGATGATCTTGAAATTTTTTGGCCGTTGTTAAAGGGTACTGATCCTGCTAAACCAATAACCCTTACCCCTCTGCAGCAATCGAAATTGCAAGAACTTGGAGCTCGTATTGTTACTGCAAAGGTGAATCGCCGTGACCCACAGCTCCCTGTGGATCTCGTCATTCTCTGCGGTACTACACAGCTCCTTGCTGCTATCGCACAACAAAAGAAAAAGGGGGAGATCCGGGTGTTGGAATGGCTGTTTACCGCCCTAGTACCTAAGACAACGTTGCAAACAGAAATTGAGAATTTGGCAGAACTTATTATTAAAGGTTGCCATAGGATCATTTATGTGACAGGGAGGGAACCCAGCACCATTTATTTACCCCTAAAAAATTATGTTTTGCAATGGTTTATGGAAAATTCAGCATCGTTAGCTGTGGCCTTGTTGTCTGAAGGTATTGCCATATCCACAAGATCTCTAAACATGCCTCTCTTAAAGTGGATAGTCTCTCAGAACTGGATAGCCAAGCCACTTGCATCGTCAAGACCTCTGAAAGATGCTTTAACTGTGTTTACTGATGCAGGGAAAAAAAATCACGCAAAGCTGCTGTTACTTGGCAGCAAGACAGTCAGTGGCAACATACAATTCTCCCCGGTAGTGAATCTGACTCATTGCCCACAATTCTAATGTTTGCTATAGCTTGGTCTTTAGCTCACTGGTCCACTTATCGCCTAAACATTATACCAGATTCCCTTTATGCTGTAGGAATAGCACTGCGCATTGAAACTGCACGTTTAAAAGAGGTCCAAAATAAACGACTGTTTGAACTCTTAATGTTTATGAAAAGAGCAGTGAAGTTGAGAACTGTTGAGTATTCCATACTGTATATTAGAAGTCATAAATGGGATTGTGGCTTAGGAGGAGGGAACGCCGTAGCCGACCAGCTGGTCGACAACCAGGCCCTTTGGTCAACCCAAGTGCCACAAAATCAGTATATCTTGGCACGAGAAGCTCATGCCACCTTCCATCAAAATGCCAAAGGTCTTAGGAAACAATTTCAGATTTCAGATGCCAAGGCACGGGCCATCGTTAGAGCTTGTCCCACATGCTCTAATCACGGCCCAGGCTTCGGTATTGGAGTAAATCCTAGAGGTCTTAAGAGTAATGAAATGTGGCAAATGGATGTCACCCATGAAAATAGTTTAGGTTGTTTAAAGTATTTACATGTAACAATTGACACGTATAGTAGGTTTATTTGGGTAACTGCCCAAGCGGGAGAAAAAACCTTGCATGCTGTTCGGCACCTCACTAATTGCTTTGCTGGTATGGGGGTACCAGCTATAATAAAAACTGACAACGGTCCAGCGTATACAAGTGAACGGGTCAGGAAGCTTTTCCAGCTGTGGGGAATACGTCATATCACCGGTATCCCTCATTCCCCCACGGGCCAAGTCATTATTGAGCGAGCCCATGCTACAGTTAAAAGATATTTACAAAAATATTCTGAAATCACGGATACTTACGAACGACTTTCTAAAACCTTGTTTGCCCTAAATCATCTGTGTATATTTGGAGATTCTGAATGGCCAGCTGCTTGCATCCATTTTTCCCCCAACAGAGACAGAAGTGTTCACGAGACACCAAAAGTCCAGTATCGAGATCCCAAATCAGGTTTATGGTATAACCCTGTAGACTTGCTATATTTAGGCCGAGGTTATGCTTGTGTTTTGTCACCAACAGGCCCCTTATGGATTCCATCTAAATGGATTCGTCCGGTTAATCTCCCCTCTTCAGATGGACCCCGAAGCCAACAAGAGGGAGAAGAATCGACGGAGTCGCGCCTTGAATCCATTAATTGATAAGTTAAACAGACTGACTGCTTCAAATGTAGTTTTGTGTTTAGATAACATTACCCTTATATGCCCAGTTCAAGGCTATCAGCACTTGCTTCTGCAACCGTCGAGTGAGCTACATTGTGAACCCTCTCGACCTTGTCAATAGTGTTTTTTCTGTGGTCCAATTGTGATATTTCAGTGTGGTCGCTGTTGGCCTCTGCGTCGTAAGGCCTACCGGTTACAGCAGAGTTGGCTAAAGCAAAAACCAATGTGTTTATATTGCCATGAGTGGTTTGATCGCAATGGAAATCCCATTGTGGCGTTAAGACATTTTTCGCAAGATCATCAATCAACTGACTTTCGGTTAATTGTTTTATTTGAAAGCAGAAGTAGCCTGAATTGTGTTTATTATAAGTTTAGCTTACTATGAATGCTTGTAGAGCTTGAAGCTTTAGAAAACAGACTCAGATACTTAAAAAACGCTGTCAATATAGAAGGCAATAATGAAAAGGGTCCTAGTTCCACTGACGATAATCTTTCTTGTTAGCGAAGCACTTGTTCTTCTGCCCGGTTTAGCCAGGCCACGAAATAATGTCTGGGTTACCATAGCAAATATCACAGGACAGCAGGCTTTCTGTCTAAGTCTGGCTTCTCCAAGTGACCCCTTTCGTACCTGTCTCATAGGAGTTCCTGTGTGGGGCCCTCGAGAGTCCCTGGGGTACATTAATAATGCCACTGTTCTAAACTTTACCACTGCCAATGCATCAATGACTTGCACTAATTGTACGGCTGCAAGACATGATGGAAACTGGCAATGTGCCATCATTAAAGCCCTTAATGGCACTCTCGCCTCCCCCCCAGAGGAACTGGACCTTTTGGGAAGTGTAAACGCAACAAATGTCACCGGAGGTGGTTGGGTACAGTTTGAGCCACCCACAATAGGGCTCTTAAATAACAATCGGAAGAAGTGGGCCACAGTAGACTCGGACATTAGTAATTTGGCAACCCTTGTACAGTCCATATATTCCTAGTGTAACTCCACAGGTGCACCCCCCAGATGACTCCCCCCAGGTATCTTTTTAATCTGTGGTGGTCGTGCCTGGAATGGTGTTCCTGCCAGTCCTCACGGAGGTCCATGTTATCTTGGCAAACTATCGCTATTTCACCCCAATATTTCTATTTTGATGCAATGGGCCCATGGGAATGCTGCCCGTTCCAAACAGAGCGTGCATGAGTTAAAGTGTGATAAGATAGGTCAGCCTACCTTTTGGTCTGATACCAGAATTCTTTTTCAATCATTAATCTTCCCACAAACATCAGCAGCCCAGGCATGGTATAATCTAAAACGAATGGCATGCTGGACAAAAACTGAATTAAACCTTACCTCAGATATCTTAAGCAAATTAATGGAAGATGTAGTCAGTGTGAACCATGCGGTTCTACAAAACAGAGCAGCTATTGATTTTTTTACTATTAGCCCAAGGGCATGGGTGTGAAGATTTTGAGGGCATATGTTACATGAACCTCTCAGACCATAGTAGTTACATTCACAAGGAGCTGCAACAACTTGTATAAATTAAAGTAAGGTGACTCTTGGGATCTCACCTCCTGGTTAAGATCACTGGGACTAGGATCCTGGCTAAGTAGTATTTTAAGCCATTTTTTACCTGTATGTATCTTGCTTTTGTTTATCTTGATTTGTTTGCCTTGCATTATTCAACGTATTTAGCAAAGCCTTATGAAAATTGTAACAAATATGCTTGAAAAAGAAAAAGGGGGAATTGTGGAAGCGTGGTTGGCAGGCAAGGGTTACGTTCCCATGGCTGAACTTGGCCAGGGACCAGTTTTGTAAAAGTCAGTAAGAAACCCAGCTCAGTAAAACACCAGCTGTGCAAAAGGATAAGCTGACCTTGTAGTTAACGAGCATCCTGAAGGGAGGAACAAAGATGTTAGAAAAAGGGATGTGCCTGTAAATAATGAAACCACAGGAGTTTCCCAAGAACGCGTGTGTGTAGCAGTCTAGCTCTATATATACCCTAGGCTTAATCAGAATAAAAGGATCACTTTCAACAATCATACTGGTTGTGCTGGGTTCCCTCCGCATCGCAACGACATAGAGTCTCCGACAGGCAGGCCCCCCCCTTTTTTTTTTTTTTTCACTTTAACAGGCAAAGCATTTTTGCCTTACCCGGAACTTCAGATTCCAATACTCCCACATACACCTTATTAAGAATTTCTTCTATTACAGGGAGGTCCTCCTTTTTGCTTTTCTGTTGAATTAAAGATATACTCGAAACTGCAAACAAATGATTGTTTTTAAATCTAAATTCCATTTTACCTTCTTTAAATGTTGCTTCTCGCCCTAATAAAGATTTTAGAGAATTTGGCATGCATAAAAATTTATGCATTCCTGTTTGTTTTCCCATTTTCTCAGAAAGACTGCCTTTTTTTTCTTCTTTTTTTTTTTTTGGTGGCCAGTAGCTCCCACATCTGTAACAAATTCTTTTCTCGTTGATTTGACACCGAATGAGTTGCTCCTGTATCCACTAAAATTCCTCTTTATTTCCTCTAGTCCCTAGTTTTAATGTAACCAGTGGATCTGCTAGGGTAGATTCCCCAGATCCCTGTCAGCCTAGTTCCAATTCAGTCACCGGAGCCACTCCAAGGCACTGCCCCCCAAGGGCAGTCTCACTTCCAACATCCGAACTCCCCATAGCACGCACACCCATCCGGTTCCACAGAAGAAGAGCCCACTCCCCCACCTCTGCCGGACATTCCTCCTCCCATGCTCAATTACAGGAGCTACCCAAACTCCCCTCCTTTCCCCCTTGGTTTTCTTTTTTTTTTCCTCACAGTTGCTCACCCTGCTCTGCAGAGGCTGCAGATGCCTGCCTCTGCAACATCCCTTCTGGTTTAACCCCTTCTTAACTCTGAATGTCGATCTGCTGCTTGTTGCCAGTGACAGTAATCTCTTCCTCCTTATCAATATCAGATAGGACAGATATAGAGGGTGCTCCTCTCGGAGGTATTTCTGATACATAATTTTACAACCTATCTTCCTGATTACTGTTTTATACCATTAAACATCATTCCACAATAACACAGGCTTAACAGCATCTCTCCAGCTTAACTTTCAGTTTTCCCCTGTCCTTTTCCAAAGCACAAATTAAGGAATCTGGCGGAGCTATATTAATTTTGCATTCAGTCTGTCAATCTGCGTGATTTCTTAAAGTGAAAAACATATCTGCATATATTACTTCATCCCATTTTCCTTGAAACCTCAAAGCAACATTAATTGTAACAATGTATTATAATTCAGAGTTACATTTTTACGCCATTTTTCCTGATGTTCCAAAGCCTACAAAGGTCACCATTGGTTACAATATTTTACCAATGTTTTCTTATTTACCAAGCCCCCAGGAGACCATCCCAGTTCTTTCCAATGTGCCAAAATGCACCCTAAAGGACTCTTTCAACATCTCTTCATTCTGCTGATGTTCCCTTATTAATCTCACATTAACACACACACACACACACGCAGGAATCCCCAGACACACTCCACACAATTATAACACTTGAGACAAAAACAGAGACCAAAATAATTTCTGTAACAAGCCACAAAATAAGACAAATACCATGAGAATGAAAAACAGTACTTCCTTCTCCTATGGCTCAGCCCATATTATAACATTAATAGGGGGGTTTCCTTGAATGCTTTATAGATGACCAGCCTCTCAGTGTCGCAAGAAGAGTGAGACCCTTGTGTCCAACCAGCCTGTCTGCCTCCCACTGTGGGAACCATACTGGACAGCCCACTGTATTGGAGGGTGATTCTACTAACCTATTCAGGGACCCACGCTGACAGCATCACTGAATAAAATCCCTTATGGGCTGTTGATAGCACACTGGACCTAAAACCATTTCCTCAAGACACCCCCTGCGTCTCGTAGGACCTAAACCACAGGAAGCCCCCTGTGTAGTTATAGCAGTCTGCCACTGATACCAGAATCACGAGACCAAAATCCTTAATGTACCAAGCCACAAAGTAAATAAAATACCAACAAGATCCAAAACCATTTCCACAAGACACCCCCTGCATCTTGCAGGACCCAAACCACAGGAAGCCCCCTGCTTCTTGTGGGTGTATACCAAACAGATGCTAGCAGCCAGGTATACGACTTTACCTATGAGATATACTATCTCCATGTACGGAAGGCTTCTAAACCTTGCATACACTTACCAAACCAGCCCAATTACCAATTCAGTCCTCATGCAAGATGTCCCCTGCATCTTACAGACTATACAAAAGAAAAGAACACTTTTTATGAAGATGGCCCTTGTCTCTGCTACCGCAGTGATCGGAATGAGTCGAGGGGTTCCTCCGGGAAAAACTCCCGAGGTCCCTAGGGAGCCCTGTCCTCAGCAGGTTCTGCAGCCGAGCAGAGGGTCCCATCTGGTGTGCCAAACTGCTTCAGAGAAAGCTCCGGGAACAAACTTGCCAACAAAGTTTTCAAGCTGACAAGCGGATATTGTTTATTGTGGTGCCGGAAGGCAAGGGGGATAGCTCCTCCTAATGTGTGTCCCCGTATTGCTATATGGGCCATTTTATATAGTCCCTGGGCATACATACATATTCATGAGGCTACATATGGAATCATAAAATGGAATATAGAAATCTTTAGAACTAGTTTTAAGTTATGTTAAGTTTGATGGCTTTGTAACAGTAGCAATGGAAAATTACTGAGGTGCGTGACACCTAGAGGAAAAAACATCGAGTACAGCTAGAGAACATACTGAGAATTCTCACAAGATAAATCGTTATAGTTGACATAGCTTTAAGAAAAACAGTCTAGTAGAACAGGACACAGGGATAAGGAGTATCTGGGAACCACAGGTGTCCAGGATGGGGTACAGTTTAACTGATAAGTAGGAGGATTATTATGCCTCTGGTGCTAATGAAACAATTAAACTGGTATAAGCATCTACTGTGCATGCTTCAAAGGCTGCCAGAAGTGATGAAGACTGTTGGAAGGAGTAAACGACCCTCAGAGACCACCACCACAATTCTGTATGCATGCAGGGAACTTTCTGGAAAATTATGCAATCCATACATAGCCTCATGAATATGTATGTATGCCCAGTGACTATATAAGGGCGGCTTGTGTAGCAAGACAGAGACACACGTTAGGAAGAGCTATCCCCTGTGTCTCCCAGCCCCGCAATAAAGAATACCTGCTTGTCAGCTTGAAAACTTTGTTGGCAAGTTTGTTCCTGGAGTTTTCTCTGTATCAACAATAATGTAGGACTCTTGAAAAATACCAAAGGATAAAACTTCTAAAGGAACCTACTAAAATACAGCTGAGTAATTAACCACCATTTCTAGATACAGGCTTCTCAATCACCCCTATTTCACATCCAGGGGTGGGGTTGAGATTTGAGACTATGCATACACAGAGTTATGGAGTATAAAACACCGAGACAAAAATATGCAAACTAGCAGAAAGCACCCAAATATTATACAAGTACAGCATTAAAGTATTAAGTATCCTGCAGTTTCCTCATAGGATATTCTGAAGCAAAATTAATTACTTTTCATCAAGAGACTGACTTCCACGTTACTCTGTAGCACAACTCACTGACAAATTCAGCATTTGCAGAAAAGAAACAGAAGTTAGTAGTAGAAGACTATACCATTCAATAACTACTCGGGGAGAAGGGTAGCAATGCAAGCTACAAGCATCCTTTTTTTAAAGTACCAGTGCTACTTCATTTCTGACTTCTCACAGGACTTGAAAACCAAAGCTATACACAGCATCAAAGAAGGTAATTTAACAAGCAATACACCTACTTCGTTCTGACTAGAGACAGATTTCCCCCCCCCCCCCCAACAGTGGGTGTTTAATCACTGCAAAACCATTAACAGAGGCTAAAGAAACTCTCTGAACACAACCCGGACAACCCTCACCTAAACCCCACCACCCCTCCACAAACGTTCCTGATCACCCTGCTGAACTACACACCTAAAACGATCCCACGGCAATGCGAAGTCTCCATGCAAACCCAAAGACTCGTCTGATGGCAGAATACAAAGGCACAATACTCAACAACCCGAGAAGAAAAAAAGAAAGAAAAAAAATAAAAGGGAAAAAAAACAAAACAAAACAAAGCGCGTTACCACTACTCCAGAAGCCAGGAAGCTTAATAGCTGGAATAGGAAAGGGAGGGGTGAAAACAGGAAGGAAGGGGAAGGGGAAGGGGAAGGGGAAGGGGAAGGGGAAGGGGAAGGGGAAGGGGAAGGGGAAGGGAGGGAGGGGTATTTTTAAAGGACCATTCCCCTTGGTAGGAAAAAGCTACCCTTAAATACGAAAAAGGAAGGGGGTTTAAGTGTGAGGGAAACAAACCAAAACAACAAAAACGCAAATACACACATACAAAAAAAAAAAAAAAAACACAACAAAACCCACCACTATATATGAAAATACCATCAAACCCACCGAAACAATAACGTTCATTTTCTGCATCACAAAAAGTTCAAGCACATCCTGCCCGCATCTGACCCGGTGTCGTGTCCGTCGCCCCCCCCCGCCCCCATCCACACGCCGAGGGCGGCGGGCTGACCTGTCAACAAACGGCAGCAACGACAACAGAAGAGGAGCAACAGCCGCTAAGAGAAGGGGGAGGAGCAGGAATCTTCCGGGAGTTGAATCCCGTCCTTTTTTCCTCCCAGTTCCCCTATTATTTTTCACCTATCCCCGACAAAAAAAAAAAAAAAAAAAAAAAAAAAAAGAAAGAGAGAAGTAAAAAAAAAAAAACACTCTTACTCTCTTTCTCTTCCTCTTCCTCCCCCTCCCCTTCCTCTCCCTGTCTCAATATTCTGACTCAGTTTAAAACAAAGAGACGGAAACAGTCGAGTGAGGTTCGAATGAAGCCGAGTGAGCATGTTATTCATGTAGCGCACGCGCACTGTGTGTATACATACGCTCAGGTCTATACCCTTGCCTTTGTCAAGATATGGGTTTCCCGTTATCCATTCCTCCTATCCCACTCTGTTATGCATATGCTAAAAGGGGAGCAGTTTTTTTCCATTTCCCTCCTCAAACTCGGGGTTAAGACAAGGAGGCACAAAATCACAAAATAAAATATAAACTGTTATAAATTGTGACCACAAACGGATCATAATCCAATTAAAATTTTATTAATTATAGCAAGTAGAATATGAGCAAAAACAGCGCTGGACGACAGGGGAGTCTGCGCTCTGCCAACTGCCATACTGATTAGTTCAAACAGCCCCTTTTTATACATCTTTACTTCCGTGTTCATGAAGTAGTGGAGGTACTCTGCGCATGCTTCAGTTGTTGTTAGGGGGTCGTTTTCTGCCTCCTGGTGGTCGTTGAGGCCGAAGTAAGAAGTCTTCCTCTTTTGACCCCTCTACTCCTATGTCCTTATATGGAGTGGTTTGTCTTATTTCTGCCAGTTCCTGGAACATCTTGCAGTTATCTTATGTTAGCATAAGTGGTCTCTGGTTTAGTTGGTGTAAGCGTTTGCGGTTATCTTATCTCGCGTAAGCTGTGTCCGGTGGCTATTTGCATAAGCGGTTTCATATCTTTTGTTGCCTAACCTTTACATTGGGCTTAACATATATCTTAATAAACAATACCCTAGTCTATAGTTTCTCACAATCCCCCCTTTTTCTTTTTATCCTATTATTGTTTATTAGACGCTGCTTTCATTCTCGGCACTGCAAATAAACCTTTTTCCACAATCCCAACATTTATCATAACACTCACAAGGTAATACCTCACAATTACAATAGGCGTAGCCCCCACGTGGCATAACACATTCACAACAATCTTCATTCTCATAAATAGATACACTCTTATATTTTGCCCCAGACCTCGTAGTTAAAATAAGCAGTTTAGCTATGTCAAACCGTTCTCTAATAAAGTGTAAAATATAGCGCAATATACAAGGCCCAAATATAAGTCCCAGAATCAACATTATAAGCGGTCCTGCTAAAGCAGACAACAAAGTGGTTAGCCAAGGTGAAATATTAAACCAATTTTCATACCATGACCTGCCCGCCTCACGATCTTTCTTACGTTGATCTAACCTTTTCCGGAGTTGTAATATTTTGAATGGCATGTGTTTCCTGTAAGTTATATATCTTCCATACCATAGGTTCATGAGGGTTTCCATTTGCTTGGGTTATTATCAATAACAAAACTAACGGTATACCAGGAAAAAGGGTGTCTGTTAATTTTGCCAATTTAAGTATATTTTTACCAGTCCTGGGGAAGTTTGGCCATTGCTGCTTTTGCGTCCCATTGTTCTGGTTCTTTTCTCCACATTTTGTTCCTCCTCTGCCTTGCCCGTCGGCTCGGTTGCTTCGAGTCATGGGGTGTACCATCTTCTCGGCAGCAAGGGAATTCTTCAGGAGAACAGTTGTTTCGGGCTTTCTGCCTGTTTACATAGGCTTCCCACTTTGCAGCTTTAACTAATGGGGCAAAGCAAGACACGGTTAGTACTTCCCTTCTACACTTTATTACCAAAATTTCAGCTACACAGGGGACTGGTTCGTTGGAGTGGTAACAGTAATATTGAGGGTTTATTCCTTTGGCAAAAATCTCCCACCACTCATGGGATTCCCGAATAATTTCTTGTTTAGACTCTAATTGTTTTAATTTCCACTCAGTGAGAGTTCTTTGGATTTTCCAACACTGTATGCAAACTCCTATTGGAGGGTACCCATATTCACAGTGTGTCCACCATTTATCCTGACATACCTTACACCTAAAACAAGCAAATGGATAACAATTGCAGTTCAAATTATTACGTCTAATTCGTATATCTAGAGTACATATATTATTTACATCAGCATATCTTCTATATTCACTATTGTGTGGTTGCATATGTTTAGCAATTTCCTTCAACACACTTTGTATGCTTCCATATATAATAGATAAAAAGAGAAATAATTATAGCAAATATAAACAGCAATACACACTTTATACCAAAAGGTAATGCAGCAAAAAAAAATCAAATAAAGTCTCTATCATTACGTTATCTTTTCAGGGTTATCCTGGTGTCACCTGGAGTACTGATTACTTTCCAGTGGGGTCTCGTCACTGGGCCTTTAATGCGACTGGCATGAGTCCATCCCCGCTCAGCAGTTCGGACAGCTGTTTCTGTTGTAAGCAAAACAAGATAAGGTCCCTCCCAATTGGGTTTTAGGGTTTCTTGCTTCCACACTTTGATCAATATCCAATCCCCAGGTTTAAAATTGTGAATTTTTAAGTCCAACGGGGGTCGTTACACAATCAGTCCATGTTCCCAAAGCTTGTTACGATGTTTTGCTAATTGTGAAACATATTCATTAATTACACGGTCTCAAATTAAAACATTTGTTTGTGGACTTTCAATTCTATAAGACATTCCATACACCATTTCAAACGCTGATATTCCTACATCTGCTCGGGGTCTGGTTTTGAGAATTAATAGTGCCATGGGTAGGCACTTAATCCATGATAATTTGGTTTCTATCATTAATTTAGTCAAAATAGTTTTAATTTCTCCATTCATCCTTTCAACTTTTCCCGAACTTTGCGGATGCCATGGTGTATGGTATTGCCACTTAATACCCAAGCTTTCTGTTAGATCTCTAACAATTTTTGACACAAAGTGTGTTCCTTTGTCCGAGTCGATTACTTCAGGTACTCCATATCGAGGTATAATGTGTTCAAGTAACAGTAAATCAAGAAAGAAAATGAGATATAAACAGATTTCAAGCATAAAATGTATACATAATTATTAGGGCAAAATATAAATGATTTTATTATGATTCATATTTTTAATTTTCTGTAACAAAAATATTTGGAATAATACCTTTCTAGTGAAATGTTTTAAAATAATCCCAGATTAAGTATTTTTCAGTAAATATTACTGATCAGGAATATGTGTGACAATATTCAAGATCTGACTAATTCTCTTTTACTGACACTAAATCACTATATCTCATAGCAGTGATACTACTAAGTGTCAGACTTAGAAATTTACTGCCTTAAAAGGACTGTATCTGGCAGTGGAGTCAGATGGAAAGGCCAACTGCAAACTCCTGCTTTCACAAACCCAATGAAAAAAGCTGCTGTTCATATTTCTTGAGATAAAATCAAATATTAAACACTTGTACATGCAAACACAGGTACTTCAGCATAACAAAATTTCTTACAAAATGCTTACCTTCAAAAACCATTAAAAGCAATCAAAGATTTCCCTCCAATTATTAGAGTAGAAAGACTTGACCATTCCCAGAGTAAAAAAAAAATAAATAATCTTATTATCACAGACTACAGTCTTTCAAGATAAAATACAGAGATTAAAATGTAAATAAAACTTTAATTAATTTTTTTTAAAAACAAATTATCAACTTTGTATTAAATTATCAAAAAGCAAAAGTAAGGTTATTAATTTTCAAACCATATTTGAATGAGTAAAATTGGAGATGAGGAAGTATCTTCGCCAGTTTGGAATCCAGCATCCATACAACACACAAGCCATACTAAAAGCAATTATTACGTTTTACTTTTTTTAAGAGTAGATATCAATTGGAATAAAAATGCTAGATTACCCAGATCAAAATTTAATCATAAAAAATGAAATTATCTTCATCAAAACATTTAATTTAGAAAAACTATTTCCTATTCATAGGCCAAATTATTTATATACAATATAGTGTATATATTACATAATTAAGTTCCAGGTTTTTTTTTTTTTTTTTTTTTTTATAGGCTTCAACAGAATGCTTAAATATTCTGGATTTACCCCAGAGTACAAGGGCTTTCCTCAGTCGTTCCAGCCACTCAGTAGGGCTTTCATCTTTCTTTTGCATTCCATTAAATGCTTTATTGATATTCTGGCCACGGGGTACTGCTTCTCTAATTCCCTGAATTACTATAGTTCTCAGGTCCTGCATATGAGTTCTATGCACAGGATCCTGATTATCCCAATTAGGTCTTTGGAGTGGCCATTTAATATCTGCTTGAGGTCCCTGGTCATGTTGAGCATCCCACAGTCTCATTCCTGTTCGTCTAATCATATCTCTTTCCTCGGTAGTAAATAATTGACCAAGGATAGATTGCATCTTATCCCAAGTATAAAGGTTTGGTCCCAAAAATTGATCTAATCTTTCTGCTACTCCAAGTGGGTCCTCTATTAAGTTTCCCATCTTGGTTCTTTTAAAAATCTCGTAGGTCAGCCGAGTTTAAGGGTACGGAAATATATCCGATCACAGGTTGAGGTCCCCCCATGGGTATTTCCCTTAGGGGGTACATCTGAGCTGCCCCTTTTTGACTTCTAGTTACGCGTCTAGGAGGAGGGGGAGACCCTTGTTCCGATTCTGGTGGGGGAGTGGGCGCTCTGGGGACCTCTGGAGGGGTTGCAGGAACAGGAGGAGGAATGTAAGGAGAGGGGGTTAGAAGGGTTTCGTCTAACTCTTCCTTCTTTTTCTTTTGTTTAGTTTTTTATTTCATTCAGCGGATAAAGTCTAGCTCCCGGTCTTTCTAGCCACACTTCCGCATATTGACTCTCCTCCGGGTTAAGGAGTTTTTTTATTATTAACCCAGAGGTTTAATTGCTGTCTTACCCAATCTTCTTCTGACCCATAGACTGGCCAAAAGACATTTTTAGAAATCTTCTTCCCTCCCCATATCTTAGTACAATATTCTGTCATTTTCTGCTCATCTTTCCCTAGGGTTCCAGGGAAATATCTCCAATTGTCTAAGATATATGCCAGAGGGGTATTCTTAGAAATCTTCTTCCCTCCCCATATCTTAGTACAATATTCTCCAATTGTCTAAGATATATGCCAGAGGGGTATTCTTAGGTACAGTGGGTACCCTTCCCATGGGAGTCGAAGGCTTGCTGCCCTTCGCCCCCATCTTCTGGAATATCCTCAAACACACACTCACTCGCTCCCCCTTGTTCCTGGCCCAGTCCCTCGCGGGAGATGGGAAACGCAGTACTTAAGGGTCCACACTTGCTTGGTTCAGTATATCGAACCTCTCATTTGTTATATTCCAGGAAACCCAATCCCACCCGAATGGCAAACCCGCGAATAAATTCGCAATATACTTAAGCATCCTGCGTCTTCGTCCGGACTCCCGTGCAGTTTGATGGCTTTGTAACAGTAGCAATGGAAAATTACTGGGGTGCATGATACATAGAGAAAAAAAATAGAGTACAACTAGAGAACATACTGAGAATTCTCACAAGATAAATCGTTATAGTTGGCCTAGTTTTAAGAAAAACAGTCAGGAAGAACAGGACACAGGGATAAGGAGTATCTGGGAATTGCAGGTGTCCAGGATGGGCTACAGTTAAACTAACTGATAAGTAGGAGGATAGGAGGATTATTATGTCTCTGGTGCTAACGAACCAATTAAACTGGTATGAACATCTACTGCATGTGCTTCAAAGGCTGCCAGAAGTGATCAAGATTGTTGGAAGAAGTAAACGACCCTCAAAGACCACCACCACAATTCTGTACGCATGCGGGGAACTCTCTGGAAAATGATGTAATCCATACGTAGCCTCATGAATATGTATGTATGCCTAGGGACTATATAAGGATGGCTTGTATAGCAATACGGGGACACACGTTAGGAGGAATTATCCCCCGTGTCGCCCAGTGCCGCAATAAAGAATACCTGCTTGTCAGCTTGAAAACTGTGTTGGCAAGTTTGTTCCTGGAGTTTTATCCGAAACAGTAGGAGGATAGGAGGATTATTATGTCTCTGGTGCTAATGAATCAATTAAATCGGTATGAGCATCTACTGCACGTGCCTCAAAGCCTTCCAGAATTCATGAAGATTGTTGGAAGAAGTAAACGATCCTCAGAGACCACCAGCACAATTCTGTACACATGTGGGAAACTCTCTGTAAAAATATGTAATCCATTTGGTAAATGGATGTAATTTGGAAAATTATGTAATCCATTTGGTAAATTGGTTTGGTAAGCATAGGCCTGGTTTGGAAGCCTTCCATAAATCGACATAGAAATCTCATAGGTAAAGGCATATACCCAGCTGCTAGCGTCCGTTTGGTATACACCCACAAGAAGCAGGGAGCTTCTTGTGGTTTGGGTCCTGCAAGACATAGGGGGTGTCTTGCAGAAAAGGTTTTGGATTTTACTGGTATACACCCAAAGGAAGCAGGGGGCTACTTCTGGTTTGGGTCCGGCAAGACGCAGGGGGTGTCTTGCAGAAAAGGTTTTGGACTTTACTGGTATACACCCAAAGGAAGCAGGGGGCTTCTTGTGGTTTGGGTTCTGCTGTTAGAAAAGAGTGAAGTTTTTAAGATAAATAATCATATAAAATGGTAGGAACGATTATGTTTGAGAGGTTTATAAACCAATAGTGTGATTTTGTAGATTAGAAAGAGCTATAATTTTGCAGTTCCGTCTGCAGTCCGGTATCGTGTTTAACCTGTAACCAGTGATACAATGGTAGTCTTGGTAGCAAGAGCGAATATAACCATATATGGTGAAGGGTGTATGGGTGAATTTAGAGAGATATATTGTGAAATTCTATCCAAGCAGAACCTAGAAATTAACAGAGGTAGTCAAGGGAAAATAGAACAATGCTGGCGTCCACATAATGGCTGGGATATTTCCAGAGGACAGAAAGGTGAAAAGAACAAGCCGAGGAAGACTTCTTACTTCATCCGAGGAAGACTCCTTACTTCATCAGGACGACCACCAGAGGGGGGCTGCGCAAGCGCAGAAGAGGCTGATGTCATAATAGACTGATGTGGCAATCCTTAATGCATATGTATTAGTTAATGATGCAATCTGTATTGAATATGTATTAGTTATGTAACCTTCAGTGTATAAATTGCGAACGCGATGTGACGAGACCAAAGCCAGATTTGGGCGCGTGCCCCTGGTTTCCCAGCGCTGCAATAAAGCACCTCATATATCCATTCCGGTGGTTATGTGTCAGTTCTTACGCTAAGATTTTGGCGACCCAGATGGGACCTCGCGAGTATTGCCAAGGTGGATTGCGTTTCGGTCCTGCTCCAGCCGGCACCCAGAGATTCTCGGGGAGCCATCAACCGCGACCGACCTCTGCTGCTCACGACGGACCTCTGATATGGTAAGGAAGGTGCTTTTTCTTTTTTTTCTGATTTGGTCACAGTGCCGATTTTGTAAAGTATGGTTTGGTAATTATGGTACCGAATTTTCGTATGGTTTGGTATTTACGGTACCGAATTTTCGTAAAGTGTAAGGGTATAGACTTCTGATAAGCTTGGCTGTAGGCGAAGCCTGCTTGGTTTGGTGAAACTTTGGCTTCGAAATGTCTACCACAGAGATGCGGTGAAAGCTGCATCTGGCCTCGCAAAGTCTGATTTGGTAAAGCCTGCCTGTTAGACGCAGCGAAAGCTGCGCTTGGTTGATGTTAGGGAGCTCCCGGGGTAAAAGCCTAGGCGCCGTCCGTTAGACAGTAGCGAAAGCTCTGCAGGTTTGGCAGAAGTGGTATTGGTATTGGTATTGGTATTTGTGCTGCGGGATCAGCATCTGTCTGGCTAAATGTTGTAACTTAGTGGTGAGTGTGTGGTGTGTGTGGAGTAGAGAAAAAAAGAGAAAAAAGAAAAAAAAAGGCAAAAAAAAAGAAAAAAAAAGAAAAAAAAAGAAAAAAAAAGGAAAAAAGGAGAAAAAGAGAAAAAAGGAAAAACAAAAGGAAAAAATAAAGAAAAAAAGAAAAAGAAAAAAGAGAAAAAGAGAAAAAAGGAAAAAGAAAAAAAAAAAGAGAAAAAAAAAGAGAAAAAGAGGAAAAAAAGGAAAAAAAAGAAAAAGAGAAAAAAAAGAAAAAAAATGCTGTTGGTTCCCAAGTCCTCTCCATTACTTCTTTCTCTCCCAATTGGATTTTCACGAGGGGCTCTTCACTTCTCGCCCTGTCTAGTCAGCTTTGGTTATCAGACTCTCCTAGCACCATTGATTATGGTCTCCTAACAAGGCAACACACTAAAGGCCCTTTGGAAAGCCTGGAGGAGTCCCCAGCGAGCATCTTGCCCACAGGCACATCCCTCCCTAGTGGGAACCATCCAACTCAGCTCCTGTCCTACCATTACTGCTCGGAAGCTTCTCTTTCCCTCTGTCCAAGCAAGGCGGCATTGCGCTGTTGGAAGCAAACACCCAGGAGCTGCCTCCAGCCCCCTTCCCTGTTAGAGAATGAACTGTTACCCTCTGGGAAAGCCTTTGCCTTCTGCTCTCCCTTCAGGGCCTCTGAACCCAGTCCCACAGCAGGGGATGGGGCAGCAGCTCCCACCTCCACAGTCACCAGCACCTTTTCACCTGGGTGCTCCATTCACCCTTACAAAGGCAGTGCAGGAGCACTGGAGCAAAGGCTGCTCTGTGCCTCAAGGCAACAACCTCCTCCTGCAGCTCAGGACTCAGAGGAAGCCGCTTCTCTGGGCAGGCTCTTTGGTACCTCAGCAGCTGGATAATGTTGCAGTCTTTCCCATAGCCTTTACCCTTGGCAGTAACTTAACCTGAGACTTGTCAGGTTTCAGCCAAAGCAGCAGGCAGGAAGCAGACATTGAAATGAACACATCTTTCTTGAAAAACACCTCATTTCACTTAGAAACAGGTCAAAGACTCAAGCATTTTGGAAGCAAGACTGGAAGAGGCTGGGAAGAAAGGATTTCTGGCAGAGATGGGGGCTCAGGAAAGCCAGAAATCCATGTTCTTCCTGCACAACTCTGGCTTTGCAGAGCTACAAGCATTCATGGTTAGCCCTGCTAATGAAGCCCAGGTTGCCTTTGCTTGATGCACTTCAGCTGCCTGAAGGGGGGGAGCTTGATATGAGAGAAGCCAGTGCCTGGAAAACACAGGGTTATGTTTCTAAC